>NC_088342.1:31502500-31802500 GCF_036884655.1 Musa acuminata AAA Group | reverse complement strand
GGCAGCACCGCCTAGAGGCTCAGTCTTCGAGCTCTGCTAGGCGGTGCAACCGCTCCAGTCAGGAGGTGCAACCGCCTGATCCCGGCATTCTAGGAATTGACAGTTTTGAGCTCCAAATTTGAACTGGGTTGGGGCCTATAAATACCCCACCCATTCAGCACTGAAAATGTATGAACTTACACCGAAATCTTGACCTTTTTTGTGATTCTTAGAGCTCAAAATTGTTGTAAAGGCCAAAAGTTCTTCTCCCTCTGTTCTTCCAAGTTCTGAGTCGTAAAGAGAGGAGAGAAAATTATGTAAGGGTTGTCTCCTAAGCCCGTCAAAAGGAGTGAAACTGTAAAAGAGTGGTTGGCCTTCACCTATTGAAGGAAGGCCTCTAGTTGACATCGGTAACCTCGTCGGTGGAGGAAGCCAAAAGTGGAGTAGGTCAAGATTGACCGAACCACTCTAAATCTCGGTTTGCATTTACTTTGAGCATCTTATCTTTACTGCAAACCTCCTCAATAGCTTACTGCCTTATGTGTTTTTACGAACGTGTTTCAAAGTTCAGTGCTTTCCGAATCGGGGTTTAAGACGCAAATCAGTTTTATTGTACGAACGTCGTATTTCAGTTTGCGTTATGTTCTGATTTTCATTATAACTGCAAACTGACTTTATATCTTTGCTTTAACTGCATCTCGCCTTATCTTAAGTTAAAGTGGTTTACGAATCAGCTTTTATACCGAAATCGCTTTTATCGTACGAACGTCGTATTTCAGTTTGCGCTTATATTCTGATTTCCATCATAACTGCAAACTGCGTTCATATCTTTGCTGCATCTCTCCTAGTCAAAAGTTGAAGTGATTTATGAATCGGCTTTCTTACCAAAATCACTTCTATCGAACGAAAGCAGTTTTCGATTTTAATCGCAGAAGCTTTTCCGCTGCACTAATTCACCCCCCCCCCCTTAGTGCTCTTGATCCTAACAATTGGTATCAGAGCCCGGTATTTCTCATTTCAGATTTACACCCGAGAGAAATGGCTCTTCATTGCTTTCAAGAGGGCTTATCAATTTTTCGTCTACCATTGTTTAACGGATTGGACTACACTTATTGGAAAACTCGAATGAGAGTCTTCTTGATTTCTATGAATTTGGATTTATGGAATATCGTTGAAAATGATTTTCAACTTCCCTTTAAACCGATGAACGAATGGTCGGATTTGGAGAAGACGTATTTTTTTTAAATGCAAAGGCTATGAATCCCTTATTTTGCGCTTTGGACAAAAATGAGTTCAATCGGATTTCTACGTGTGAAACGGCTTTTGACATTTGGCGAACACTTGAAATCACGCATGAGGGAACTAGTAGAGTCAAAGACTCGAAAGTTAACATTTTATTGCATGATTTTGAGCTTTTTCGAATGCAACCAAGCGAGACTATAGGCGACATGTGCACCCGTTTCACGGATGTCGTCAATAGTTTAAGAGCTCTTGGAAAATGTTTTTCGGATTTTGAACTCGTAAACAAGATTTTGCGTTCTCTTTCTAAGAAGTGGGATTCAAAAGTAACTACAATACAAGAAGCTAAAAACCTAAACAACTTACCACTTGAAGAACTAATTGGTTCATTGATAACATATGAAATGGTGCACAATGCACATGATAAAGATGATGAACAAAATCACCTTCCAAAGAATAGGAAGGATTTGGAACTCCGGACAAATGAATACCACTTGAGCGATGACTCAAGTGATGAGGACAATGATGAACTTGAACTTCGAACACTAAATCTTAATAAGTTTATTAAACGTAAATCTAAAATAAATAATAAACTTGAACGAAGAAAGAGGCCAAAGAAGAAGAAAACAAAGTGGGATGAATCGAGCTCCTCCGAAGACGAGGAGAAAATCAAGAAAGGCAAGGTGGCAAACTAGGCCTTAATCACTTTCAATGATGAGGTAATTGAAATCCCCCTAATTTATTTTGAAATTACTTAATGCTTTCATGTTGTATTTTCTCTTTTAGTTTAGAATTAATTTTCTTAAAAATTACATGTTTTAAATAAAAAATTATGATCATGCTAAGTAATTTCGAAAATGATAATATTGCATATTTTATGATAAACAAATAAAATGATCTTGATTGAAAATATGATATCATGGTTAAGAAGTTATAATGTGTATTACGTTGATTTCCATTGTTATTTCTCAATTTTGATTAAAAATCAGGTTTGATTTGAAGAAATGCATAATGATGAAATTAAATATTTTGATTAACAATTTTATGCATGAGAGTTTAAGTTGATGATAAGCATGTGTTATTTTCATGAGTGTATTTGAAAAACTATGGCAAAAATGTGCTCGAATGCATGAACTTGTTAAGATTATTTTTCGGACTTTCTTGATTCAATGTTCAAATCACTTAATTTCCATGATGATTTTACACTATTACATGCCTTAATAACTTGTTAGAAATTATATGTTTTGGATACATAAATTTTTATGATCATGAGCATGTTTTATCTTCATGATTGAACTTGAAAATCTATAGCAAAATCTTGTCCGAATGCATGGAAGTGTTAATTTCATTTTCGGATTCACTTAACAATTGGTATCCTAACAATCGGATTTTCTCATACACTTATTATATGAAAAATATTTTTCTGAAATGGATTTGATGAAATGATTCCTGCTTATAAATTCCATCTTGAAATATGAATGATAGTGTTTTTGCTTGCAAAGATTTGTTTCACATACATATCTCCTATGATTCATGTGTAGAAAAAGAATTTATAAATCATAATACAATGAGATTTCTTATGCAAAAATAAAGTGTTTTTGTGATTCTTTGCTAAAGAAAATAATTATTTTAAAATGTGATCTTGATAATTATAACATGAAGCTCTTTATAAATCAAGATCGTTCATTATGCTCCCTACATTTATCAAAAAGGAGTTCTTCAAATGAAATGTAACTTGTCTTTTGATTTCTCATAATTCAATTAAGTGTCATATTGATATCTTGATACTTGGAATATTTTAAAATGTGATCTTGATAAGAATGTTTCAAGTTACTCTTTGTACTATATCTTTTCAAATGAATCATGAGCCTTGATATCATATAACAATATTTCTTTGCCTTGTATGTCTTGTGTGATGATTGTACATTAATTTGCTTTATTAAGAATTATATGAATCTTGATCGTGAACTTGTTAAGAAGAATTTTAATGAACCTTGAATCATATCTTTGGTTTTCACGAATTGATCCTCATTGATATCTTTCATTGATATAATAAATTATCATCTCATGATATATCGCGTAATTATATCATGCTTTGCGATTGTATCATGTGATCTTTGCTGAATTTTCACATTGATATTCTTCATGACGTGATTTCTTTGCATTGTTGTCTTGTATGCTTCATGTGATAATATGAATACATGAAACACTTATGATATGATTTTTATGCAATTCCTTGTATTCATGAAATGTTTATCTCATCACCTAATAATTCTTCTTGATATTCCTTATGTGATGAGAAGAATATATGAAATATTCATTAATTTGTTTTGATGTATACAAATAAGAAGTTTCGATCATGTATGGTAGGATGTAATTTGATAAATTTGGTACCATCATGTTGCAAAATAAATGATGATTAGGAATCATGCATTAATGATGATTGTATATTTTATGATTTGGCAAGATGCATGCAATGATGAAATATTCATGAATTTGAAATGATGCACGCAATACTTATGACAATGATGTACATGATGTATTGCATATGATATGTATCATGAATGCTTTAAATGATGAATGTTTGGTATCATGATCAACATGTTGATAAATGCTTAAAAATTTTAATGTTTGAGTATCATGTATGATATACCCATTAATGATGATTGATTTATTTTTCGGTATCGTGCATGAAAAATAAGACTTTTGAAATTGTGTATGTTTTAATTTGAATATATAATGATGCACAAATAAAATTGATACTTACCTTTGTCATAATCTGAAAATTGAAAAAAGGGTCTCCCCTTCTTTTTGACAATGACAAAGGGGGAGCAAGAATTTCTAGTGTGGACATCATGAAAAGAGGCAAACTAGCTAGCTTACACAATTCAAGATGAAAGCAAAAATTACACTCCTCTAAAGAGAAGATGCAAATGTAACACTTGCCAAATTATTTGCTTGCCTCATGTAAAACATTATCTCTTGCTAGTTTGGCATTTTGCTAGCTTGCACTTTGCAAAGAAAGCAAAAATGACACTTCTCAAAAGAGACGAAAGAGCATGTTATCTTGAACATCACAAGCTTGCCAAACAAAAATTGCAAAAGTGCTATCTTGCCTATCTCAAGAAGCAAAACTTGCATATCGTAAAAATTTGCTAGCTTGCAACTTGCATATTTCAAGAAGCAAGAGTTGCCTTCTTGAACATCTCTAAATTTCTAGCTTGCATGTTCCAAAATGTTGTAACATTGCTAGCTTGCATGTTCTAAAAGTGGTATCTTGTATGCTGTAAAACTTGCATATCTAAAACTTGATAGCTTGAATGTTCTAAGCAAGATGTAACATTTGCTAAATTTTCTGGCTTCAAAACTGCATGATGATAAAACTTGATATTCTATTTTTCATGCCATGAGTTGAACCAATATCACAAACACTTGATTGTGGTACTTCTCATTTTTGTTGATGACAAAGGGGGAGAAGTATGAGGATGACATGACACGTTATGCATAAGTTTTTGCATAAGTTCATGATGACGTGTTGCAAGTATTCATGATGAATATTGCAATGACTTGAATTCAGTTTGAATTCAAGATTTTATCAATATGGCATATTGATAGGGGGAGTTTGTCTAAACTCCGGGAGTTAAGTTTAACTCCGTCATCAAGTAGTTGTCATCATCAAAAAGGGGAAGATTGTTGAATCTCGTATTTTGATGATGAAACTACTTGATATATGTTTATGATTTAATCTGCATTTTGAGTGACGCTGGATGCCTCGATCAGGATGAGACAATTAAAGCAAGAAAATCATGTTGTGCCTGAGGAACATGTCAGAAGATTGGACGTCGGGCCGGTGGATCGGTCGACATATCGACAGAAGGCTTCGGGCCGTGGACTCGGGCATCAGGCCAAGAAGAGCAGATACTGTGCCAAGGATATCGGAGTTGCAGAGTCAACTGGCCGATTGGGCAATAGGCTGTAGGAGAGGACGATGCGCCGAAGAATCAGACGAAGCGTCGAGGGACCAATGACATGCCGGACAACTTGGTTAATTGCTTAGGATTAATTGTCTCGATCGAAGTTTTGTTTTAAGTGTGCAGGATTAACTATGATGAAAGTGAGACATGCAGCAGGAGTTGCGCCGGAGTCAAGACAATGATCACGTTGGGAGTTCGAGAGTTCGACGGAAGTTCGGACAATCATCGGAGGTTTTGCGGGAACAATTCCGAGAAGTCCATGAGCTTGCCAAAGAAGCTCGTCGGAACTCGCCAAGTGGATCGTCGCAAGTCCAAGAGTTTGCTGGTGTTGAATCTCGTATTTTGATGATGAAACTACTTGATATATGTTTATGATTTAATCTGCGTTTTGAGTGACACAGGATGCCTCGATCAGGATGAGACAATTAAAGCAGGAAAATCATGTTGTGCCGGAGGAACATGTCAGAAGATTGGACGTCGGGCCGGTGGATCGGTCGACGTATCGATAGAAGGCTTCGGGCCAAGAAGAGTAGGTATTGTGCCTAGGATATCGGAGTTGCGGAGTCAACTAGCCGATTGGGCAATAAGCTGCAGGAGAGGACGATGCGCCGAAGAATCAGACGAAGCGTCGAGGGACCAATGACATGTCGGACAACTTGGTTAATTGCTTAGGATTAATTGTCTCGATCGAAGTTTTGGTTTAAGTGTGTAAGATTAACTAGGATGAAAGAAAGACATGCAGCAGGAGTTACGCCGGAGTCAAGACAATGATCACGTTGGGAGTTCGAGAGTTCGACGGAAGTTCGGACAGTCGTCGGAGGTTCTGCGGGAACAAATCCGAGAAGTCCATGAGCTTGCCAAAGAAGCTCGTCGGAACTCGCCAAGTGGATCGTCGCAAGTCCAAGAGTTTGCTGGTGTTGAATCTCGTATTTTGATGATGAAACTACTTGATATATGTTTATGATTTAATCTGTGTTTTGAGTGACACAGGATGCCTCGATCAGGATGAGACAATTAAAGCAGGAAAATCATGTTGTGCCGGAGGAACATGTCAGAAGATTGGACGTCGGGCCGGTGGATCGGTCGACGTATCGATAGAAGGCTTCGGGCCGTGGAAGCGGGCATCGGGCCAAGAAGAGTAGGTATTGTGCCTAGGATATCGGAGTTGCGGAGTCAACTAGCCGATTGGGCAATAGGCTGCAGGAGAGGACGATGCGCCGAAGAATCAGACGAAGCGTCGAAGGACCAATGACATGCCGGAGAACTTGGTTAATTGCTTAGGATTAATTGTCTCGATCGAAGTTTTGTTTTAAGTGTGTAGGATTAACTAGGATGGAAGAAAGACATGCAACAGGAGTTACGCCGGAGTCAAGACAATGATCACGTTGGGAGTTCGAGAGTTCGACGGAAGTTCGGACAGTCGTCGGAGGTTCTGCGGGAACAAATCCGAGAAGTCCATGAGCTTGCCAAAGAAGCTCGTCGGAACTTGCCAAGTGGATCGTCGCAAGTCCAGGAGTTTTCTAGAAGTCCGCTGGAGCATCACCGAGGGTTCATCGGATGATCGACGGAAGGTCACCGGAAACTCGCCGGAATAAGCGATTGACGCACCGGAGCAAGCTGTAGAAATTGTCTTATGATTTATCGTAGTTAGCACAATGATTAAGTTGGAAATGGGAGGTGATCCCATTAGCTTAATCTTGGGGCAATTGGGCCCCTGAAAAACCCAAATTGGGTCGAATGGATCTACCCATTCGGACCCTGATTGCTGTGGGAGGTGCAACCGCCCAGGCCAGGAGGTAGCACCGCCTAGGCTAAGCCTCCGAGTGAGACTGGGCGGTGCAACCACCCCAGCCAGGACGTGGCACCGCCTGGGCTCAGTCTCCGAGCGAGACTGGGCGGTGCAACCTCCCGTGACAGGAGGTGGCACCGCCTGAGCTCAGTCTTCGAGCTCTACCAGGCGGTGCAACCGCCTCAGTCAGGAAGTGCAACCGCCTGAGCTTAGTCTTCGAGCTCTGGCAGGAGGTGCAACTGCCCTTGACAGGAGTTGGCACCGCCTAGGGGCTCAGTCTTCGAGCTCTGCCAAGCGATGAAACCGCTCCAGTCAGGAGGTGCACCCGCCTGATCCCGGAATTCCGGGAATTCATAGCTTTGAGCTCCAAATTTGAACTGGGTTGGGGCCTATAAATACCCCACCCATTCAACACTGAAAGAGCACAGACATACATCGAAATCTTGATCTTTTTCTGTGATTCTTAGAACTCAAAATTGTTGTAAAGGCCAAAAGTTCTTCTCCCTCTTTTCTTCCAAGTTCTGAGTTGTAAAGAGAGAAGAGAAAATTGTTAGGATTGAGAGCACTAAGAGGGGGGGGTGAATTAGTGCAGCGGAAAATTTTCTGTGATTAAAACGAAACTGCGTTCGAACGATAAAAACAATTTCTATTTGGAAGTCAATTCTAAGCAAGATTAAAGTCAATCTATGCAGGCAGTTTGCAGCTATGATGAAAACCAGAATATAGGCGCAAACTGAAATCCGACGTTCATACGAAGAAACTAATTTACGTCTAAATGCTGATTCGTAAATCACTTGATTAGGCAAGATGTAGTTTAAGCAAGAGTATAAAGGCAGTTTGCAGTTATGGTAAAGATCAAAACGTAAACGCAAACTGAAATATGATGATCGTACGAAAAAGCATATTTACGTCTAAACGCTGATTCGGAAAGTGAAAGGATTGAAACCCGATCGTAAAAGCGCAGAAAGCAGTAAGCTTCAGAGGAGGTTTGTAGTAAAAATAATATGCTCAAAGTAAATGCAAACCGAGATTTAGAGTGGTTCGGTCAATCTCGACCTACTCCACTTTTGGCTTCCTCCACCGACGAGGTCACCGACATCAACTAGAGGCCTTCCATCAATAGGCGAAGGCCAACCACCCTTTTACAGTTTCACTCCTTTTGACGGGCTTAGGAGACAACCTTTACATAATTTTCTCTCCTCTCTTTACAACTCAGAACATGGAAGAACAGAGGGAGAAGAACTTTTGGCCTTTACAACAATTTTGAGCTCTAAGAATCACAGAAAGATGTCAAGATTTCGAGTGTTAGTTCTTCCCTTTCAGTGTTGAATGGGTGGGGTATTTGTAGGCCCCAACCCAGTTCAAATTTGGAGCTCAAAACTGTTAATTCCCGGAATTCCGGGATTAGGCGGTTGCACCTCCTGACTGGGGCGGTTGCACCGCCCGGCAGAGCTCGAAGACTAAGCCTCTGGGCGGCGCCACCTCTGTCAGGGGTGGTTGCACCTCTCTGCCAGAGCTCGAAGACCGAGCTCAGGCGGTTGCACCTCCTGACTAGGGCGGTTGCACCGCCTGCCAAAGCTCGAAGACCGAGCTCACGCGGTGTTACCTCCTGTCAGGAGAGGTTGCACCGCCCAGTCTCGCTTGGAGACTGAGCCCAGGCGGTTGCACCTCCTGGCTAAGGCGGTTGCACCGCCCAGTCTCCCTGGGAGACTTAGCCCAGGCGGTTGCACCTCCTGGCTTGGGCGGTTGCACCTCCTACAGTAATCAGGGTCCCAATGGGTTGATCCATTCGGCCCAAATTGGGTCTTTCAGGGGCCCAATTGCCCCAAGATTAAGCTAATGGGATCACCTCCCATTACGAACTTAATCATTGTGCTAACTACGATAAATCCTAAGACAATTTCTGCAGCTTGCTCCGGTGCGTATATCGCATCTTCCGGCGAGTTTCCGGCGAACTTCCGTCGATCATCCGATGAACCCTCGGTGATTCTCCTGCGGACTTCTGGCAAACTCCTGGACTTGCGACGATACACTTGGCGAGTTCCGACGAGCTTCTTTGGCAAGCTTATGGACTTCTCGGATTTATTCCTACAGAACCTCCGACGATAGTCTGAACTTCCGTTGAGCTCTCGAACTCCCAACGTGATCATTATCATGACTCCAGCGCAACTCCTACTGCATGTCTTACTTTCATCGTAGTTAATCCTGCACACTTATCTCAACATATAGGTTAGACAACAAATGACAATTGACTTCATCATCAAAATCCGAGATTCAACAATCTCCCCCTTTTTGATGATGACAATCAATTGATAATGGAGTTAACCTTAACTCCCCCTATCTACATGCCATACTTGAGATAAGTCATTCTTGAATTCAAGACCTAAGAATTCAAGTGACATCTCTGAAGATGATGTCAATACTTGACATTCATTCTTACATAATAATTTTGAATGATGGTAATTGTAACAATTCATCATATTGTAAGATATCAACATGTAAAGCTGTGAAGTAAGATTTTGATATCATTAGCATCAGTGTTTATAGCATATTCTATATATGGCATCTGTTCATATATCTCTTGATGATGCAGGCATGGCATAATCATAGCATCAGTGTTTATAGCATCAAATCAATTCATATATTTCTCCCCCTTTGTCATCAACAAAAGGCATAATAGATGTGATACCAGGAGAACAATATAAGCAAGTTATCAAGCATATAAAGGAAGGCATGATACGTATAATGCTTTGAATACTTCTTCTCCCCTTTTTTGTTATAATCCTTTGTGCATGAAGGAGGAAAGTCATTTTATCAAATCCATTTCGGAAAAAATATTTTTCAAAAGAGTGTGTTTGATTTTTGTCATTCCAACTATTAAGCGAATCCGAAAATGAGATGAATTCTTTCATGCATTCGGACAAGATTATGCTACAGTTTTTCAAAAATCAAAACATTTCAACACATGGCAATCAAGTGATCCAATAAAGTCCGAAAAATAATTTTGACTAGTTTGTCTATTCGGACACATCAACATTCCTAATCCTCTTCTTATGAAATCAAATTATTCTTCACTTAGAGGTTTCATAAAAATGTCAGCTAGTTGATGTTTAGTATCAATGAACTCTATGGTTACGTCATGATTAGTAACATGATCTCGTATAAAGTGATGTCTAATATCAATGTTTTTTGTTTTTGAGTGTTGTATAGGATTCTTAGTCAAGCATATTGCACTTGTGTTATCGCATTTAATGGGAATATTCTTAAGATTAACTTTGTAATCTTCTAAGGTGTTTTTCATCCATACAACTTGGGTACAGCATGCACTTGCTGCAATATATTCAGCTTCGGTTGTTGATAGTGCAACCGAGTTTTGTTTCTTAGATGACCAGGAAACAAGGGCATGCCCTAAAAATTGACATGATCCTAATGTGTTTTTTCTATCTAGTTTACAACCAGCAAAGTCCGCATCAGCATAAGCAATTAACTCAAAATTCTTTGATTTTGGGTACCATAATCCTAGATTTGTGGTACCATTAAGATATCTAAGTATTCTTTTAACTGCTTTGAGATGAGATATCTTAGGGTTTGATTGAAATCTAGCACAAAGTCCTACACTGAACATGATGTCTGGTCTGGTTGCAGTGAGGTAAAGTAAACTTCCTATCATACCCCTATAAGTTTTTTGATCGAAGCTTTCTCCACTTTCATCAATTTCTAACTTAGTAGAGGTGCTCATAGGAGTGTTAATAGCCTTTGAGTTGTTCATATTAAACTTTTTTAATAAATTCATAGCATATTTAGTTTGACTAATAAAGATGTCATTGCTTAGTTGTTTGATTTGCAAGCCTAAGAAGAATGTTAATTCTCCCATTAAGCTCATTTCGAATTCAAGACTCATAGTTTTAACAAAAGATTCACAAAGAGATTCATTCGTAGAGCCAAAGATAATATCATCAACATAAATCTAGACAATGAGAAAATTATTTTTAAAATTCTTGATGAACAATGTAGTATCAACCTTGCCTTTTGTGAAATTATTTTCGATAAGAAAAGAACTAAGTCTCTCATACCAAGCCCTTGGGGCTTGTTTTAAACCATAGAGAGTTTTAGTTAATCTAAACACATGATTAGGGAGGCTATTATTTTTAAATCCAGGAGGTTGTTCAACATAAACTTCTTCGGAGATAAAGCCATTTAGAAAAGCGCTTTTAACATCCATTTGAAATAGCTTAAAATTATTACTACTAGCGTAGGCAAGGAGCATCCTTATGGCTTCCAATCGAGCCACAAGAGCGAAGGTTTCTTTGTAATCGATACCTTCTTCTTAGTTGAAACCTTTGGCCACTAATCTAGCCTTGTTTCTAACCACGATACCATTTTCATCTTGCTTGTTTCTGAAGACCCATTTAGTACCAATAACTAAATGGTCATTTGGCCTAGGAACAAGCTTCCACACCTCATTTCTCTCAAATTGATTCAGTTCATCTTGCATTGCGATAATCCATGAATCATCTTTCATGGCTTCGTCAACACATTTGGGTTCAATTTGGGAGAGAAAGGCGACGTTCGCACAAAAATTTTTAAGAGAAGATCGTGTTTGAACCCCCTTTGACGTGTCTCCTAAAATTAGCTCCTTGGGATGAGCATCTACATACTTCCAATCCTTGGGTAAGGATGTTTCGGAAGTGGATGCATCCAAGTTGCTAGTTGGAGAAGGGGTTTCATTTAAATTCAAGGAATCAAAATTAACATCATCATCAAAATCATTTTTCCTGATTTCGGAAATCTCATTGAAAACAACATGAATGGATTCTTCGATAATTAAAGTTCTTTTATTGAAGATACGAAAGGCTTTAGAAACCGAAGAATAACCAAGAAAGATTCCTTCATCGGATTTAGCATCAAATTTTCCTAGGTTATCCTTTTCATTCAAGATAAAACATTTACACCCAAAGACTTTAAAACATGAAACATTGGGTTTCTTGTTGTTCCATAACTCATAGGGAGTTTTGGTTAGTAGGGGTCTTACTAGAACTCTATTCAAAATATAGCATGCGGTATTTACGGCTTCGGCCCAAAAATATTTGGGTAGGTTATGTTCATTCAACATGGTTCTTGCCATTTCTTGTAAATTTCAATTTTTTCTTTCTACTACTCAATTTTCTTGAGGATTTCTAGGAGTAGAGAAATTATGGTTGTATCCATTGAGTTCACAAAATTCCTGAAAATCATGGTTTTGAAATTCACCACCACGATCACTTCTAATTGACGAAATCATAGAACCTTTCTCATTCTGAACAAGTTTACAAAACTTGGTAAAATATCTAAGGCAATCACTTTTCTGTTTTAAGAAGTAAGTCCATGTGTATCTGCTATAGTCATCCACAATGACGAAGGCGTATTTACTACCTCCTAGGCTTGATGTGGAGATTGGTCCGAACAAGTCTATATGGATCAATTGTAAGGGCCTAGAGGTGCTTACTTGATTCTTAGATTTGAAACTACCCTTAATTTGTTTACCTAATTGGCAAGCATCACATACATTATCTTTGATGAACTTGATATGAGGAATTGCTCTTACAAGTTCTTTAGATGATATTTGAGTGATTAGTTTTATGCTAGCATGACCTAATCTTCTATGCCATAGCCAAGCATCCTCATTCAAAACCGAAAAACATATTTCATTACACAAATCATTGATGTCAATAGTGTATACGTTATTTTGTTTTAATGCAATCATAGACATGTTTTTGTATGGTTTTTCAATGATGCAAGCATTAGATTCGAATATGACAATGTATCCTTTATCACATAATTGACTAATGCTCAAGAGGTTATGTTTTAAGCCATCAACTAACAAAACATCTTCAATAAGGAAGTTGGATTTGTTACCTATGGTTTTTTTGCCAACGATTTTACCCTTGTTGTTGTCTCCAAAGGTGACATAGCCTTCGTCTATGCTAGTGAGCTTAGAGAATTGAGATGGATCTCCGGTCATATGCCTTGAGCATCCACTATCAAGGTACCATCTCTTGCTCCTAGCTTGCGATGGTATAGGTTTCTACAAGAAAGGATGATTTTTAGGTACCCATTTGCTTTTGGGTGCCTTAATGATAGATCTACATTGTTTATCATGTTGCATAGAGTTTATCATGGTTCCTTTAGGAACCCAAATCAATTTGTTTGGACTAATTTTCTTGAATGGACAATAATGCGTCTTATGTCCAAATTTGCAACAAAAGTTGCATTTGTTTTGGTGTTGAACATGTAGGATGGGGCCTTTTATGAAGGTGGTTGGATTTTGGTGAGGACTTCTCACAAATCCAATTCCATTTCTTTTGGGAACGTGACCCTTGTTTGCGAGGATCATGTTCAGTGACTTGCTACCAACCTCAAATTTCTTTAAGGTATCCTTAAGTAGCAAGTTTTCCATTTGGAAAGTTTCTAGATCATGGCATTTGATGCATGAATTTAAACTATCATGATATTCTATTTTTAACTTATCAAAGTCACAAGTAAGACTATCATGCTCCTTTTTTAGCAATTTATATTTTCTATCAATAATTTTGCATTCATCAAATAAGTCATTGAAGGCATTTAATAATTCATCGAAAGATATATCTGCATCTATTAAATTCGTTACCTCTTCTCCGATGGCCATTAAGGCGTAATGAGCAACTTGCTCGGTGTTGGACTCCTCTTCTTCGGACGCGCTCGAATCATCCAATGTTGCTTTGAGCGCCTTCTTCTTTGTTATTCTCTTTTTGACTTGGGGACAATCACTCTTGTAGTGTCCCGGCTTTTTGCACTCATAGCAAATAACTTGGTCCTTCTTGGGTTCAAGTTTATTTTTAGTGTCATTCTTAAACTTGTTTCTTTTAATGAATTTTTTAAATTTTCTTGTTAGAAGTGCCAAGTCATCGTCACAGTCCTTATCACTTGAGTTTTCTTTCAAGTGGTCTTCCAAAGTTCTAAGTGCCATATCCTTCCTGTTCTTTGGAAGGATGTCTACTTGCTCTTCATGAGCTTTGCAAGTCATCTCGTAGGTCATTAATGACCCAATTAGTTCTTCAAGAGGGAAGTTGTTTAGATCTTTTGCCTCTTGAATAGCAGTGACTTTAGGATCCCAACTCTTAGGAAGGGATCTTAGAATCTTATTTACGAGCTCAAAATCCAAAAAAAATTTTCCGAGTCCTTTTAGACCGTTGACGACATCCGTGAAACGGGTAAACATGTCGCCAATAGTCTCACTCGGTTTCATCCGGAAAAGTTCAAAAGAGTGTAACAAAAGATTGATTTTTGACTCTTTCACTCTACTTTTGCCTTCATGAGTCACTTCGAGTGTGTGCCAAATATCAAATGCGGTTTCACAAATCAAAACACGATTAAACTCGTTTTTATCAAGTGCACAAAATAAGGCATTCATAGCCTTTGCATTAAGAGTGAAAGCCTTCTTCTCCAAATCATTCCAATCAATCATTGGAAGAGAAGACTTTGAAAAACCGTTTTCGACAAGATTCCAAAGTTCAAAATCCATAGAAATAAGAAAGATCCTCATTCGGGTCTTCCAATAGGTGTAGTTCGTCCCATTGAACATGGGTGGACGTGTAATAGAATGCCTCTCTTGGTTTCCGGCGTAAGCCATCTCTCTAGGGTTTTAATCCGTTTGAGAGTTAACCCCGCTCTGATACCAATTGTTAGGATCGAGAGCACTAAGAGGGGGGGATGAATTAGTGCAGCGGAAGACTTTCTGCGATTAAAACGAAACTGCGTTCGAACGATAAAAACAATTTCTGTCTGAAAGTCGATTCTAAGCAAGATTAAAGTCAATCTATGCAAGCAGTTTGCAGCTATGATGAAAACCAGAATATAGGCGCAAATTGAAATCCGATGTTCGTACGAAGAAACTGATTTACGTCTAAATGATGATTCGTAAATCACTTGATTAGGCAAGATGCAGTTTAAGCAAGAGTATAAAGGCAGTTTACAGTTATGGTAAAGATCAAAACGTAAACGCAAACTGAAATATGATGATCGTACGAAAAAGCAGGTTTACGTCTAAACGCTGATTCGGAAAGTGAAAGGATTGAAACCCGATCGTAAAAGCACAGAAGGCAGTAAGCTTCAGAGGAGGTTTACAGTAAAGATAATATGCTCAAAGTAAATGCAAACTGAGATTTAGAGTGGTTCGGTCAATCTCGACCTACTCCGCTTTTGGCATCCTCCACCGACGAGGTCACCGACGTCAACTAGAGGCCTTCCTTCAATAGGCGAAGGCCAACCACCCTTTTACAGTTTCACTCCTTTTGACGGGCTTAGGAGGCAACCCTTACAGAATTTTCTCTCCTCTCTTTACAACTCAGAACTTGGAAGAACAGAGGGAGAAGAACTTTTGGCCTTTACAACAATTTTGAGCTTTAAGAATCACAGAAAGATGTCAAGATTTCGAGTGTTAGTTCTTCCCTTTCAGTGCTGAATGGGTGGGGTATTTATAGGCCCCAACCCAGTTCAAATTTGGAGCTCAAAATTGTCAATTCCCGGAATTCTGGGATCAGGCGGTTGCACCTCCTGACTGGGGCAATTGCACCGCCTGGTAGAGCTCGAAGACTGAGCCTCTAGGCGGTGCCGCCTCTGTCAGGGGCGGTTGCACCTCTCTGCCAGAGCTTGAAGACCGAGTTCAGGCGGTTGCACCTCCTGACTGGGGCGGTTGCACGGCCTGCCAGAGCTCGAAGACCGAGCTCAAGCGGTGCTACCTCCTGTCAGGAGAGGTTGCACCGCCCAGTCTCGCTTGGAGACTGAGCCCAGGCGGTTGCACCTCCTGGCTGGGGCGGTTGCACCGCCCAATCTCCCTGGGAGACTTAGCCCAGGCGGTTGCACCTCCTGGCTTGGGCGGTTGCACCTCCTACAGTAATCAGTGTCCTAATGGGTAGATCCATTCGGCCCAAATTGGGTCTTTCAGGGGCCCAATTGCCCCAAGATTAAGCCAATGGGATCACCTCCCATTACGAACTTAATCATTGTGCTAACTACGATAAATCCTAAGACAATTTCTGCAGCTTGCTCCGGTGCGTCAATCGCATCTTCCGGCGAGTTTCCGGCGAACTTCCGTCGATCATCCGATGAACCCTCGGTGATTCTCCTGCGGACTTCCGGCAAACTCCTGGACTTGCGACGATACACTTGGCGACTTCCGACGAGCTTCTTTGGCAAGCTTATGGACTTCTCGGATTTATTCCTGCAGAACCTCCGACGACAGTCCGAACTTCCGTTGAGCTCTCGAACTCCCAACGTGATCATTGTCATGACTCCGGCATAACTCCTGCTGCATGTCTTCCTTTCATCGTAGTTAATCCGGCACACTTATCTCAACATATAGGTTTGTCAACAAATGACAATTGACTTCATCATCAAAATCCGAGATTCAACAAAAATTCCGTAAGGGTTCTCTCCTAATCCCGTCAAAAGGAGTGAAACTGTAAAAGGGTGGTTGGCCTTCGCCTATTGAAGGAAAGCCTCTAGTTGATGTCGGTGACCTCGTCGGTGGAGGAAGCCAAAAGTGGAGTAGGTCAAGATTGACCGAACCACTCTAAATCTCAATTTGCATTTACTTTGAGCATTTTATCTTTACTGCAAACCTCCTAAATAGCTACTGCCTTCTGCACTTTTACGAACGAGTTTCTAAGTTCAAAGCTTTCCGAATCTGCGTTTAGACGTAAATCGGCTTTTTCGTACGATCATTACATTTCAGTTTACGTTTACGTTTTGATTTCAATCATAACTGCAAACTGCCTTCTGCGCATTTATAAAACATATCTCAAAGTTCAGTATCTTCAAAATTGATATTTAGAGGTAAACCGGATTTATCGTACGAACGTCGCATTTCAGTTTGCGCTTGCATTCTGATTTTCATCATAAACTGCAAACTGCCTTTGTAGATTTACTTTAACGTCATCTCGCTTAATCTTAAGTTAAAGTAATCTTAGAATCGGCTTTTACATCGAAATCGTTTTTATCAAACAAACGTAGCTTTCGATTTTAATAGTGAAAGATTTCTACTGCACTAATTCACGCCCCCCCCCCTCTTAGTGCTCTTGATCCTAACAATTGGTATCAGAGCCCAGTATTTCTCATTTTGGATTTACACCCGAGAGAAATGGCTCTTCATGGCTTTCAAGAGGGCTTATCAGTTTTTCGTCCACCGTTGTTTAACGGATTGGACTACACTTATTGGAAAACTCAAATGAGAGTTTTCTTGATTTCTATGAATTTGGATTTATGGAATATCATTGAAAACGATTTTCAACTTCCCTCTAAACCGATGAACGAATGGTCGGATTTGGAGAAGAAGTATTTTTCTTTAAACGCAAAGGCTATGAATGCCTTATTTTGCGCTTTAGACAAAAATGAGTTCAATCGGATTTCTATGTGCGAAACGACTTTTGACATTTGGCGAACACTTGAAATCACGCACAAGGGAACTAGTAGAGTCAAAGACTCGAAAGTTAACATTTTATTGAATGATTTTGAGCTTTTTCGAATGCAACCAAGCGAGACTATAGGCGACATGTACACCCGTTTCACGGATGTCGTCAATAGTTTAAGAACTCTTGGAAAATGTTTTTTAGATTTTGAACTTATAATCAAGATTTTGCATTCTCTTTCTAAGAAGTGGGATTCAAAAGTAACTGCAATACAAGAAGCTAAAAACCTAAACAACTTACCACTTGAAGAACTAATTGGTTCATTGATGACATATGAAATGGTGCACAATGCACATGATGAACATGTTGAACACAATCACCTTCCAAAGAACAGGAAGGATTTGGAACTCCGGACAAATGAATGCCTCTTGAGCAATGACTCAAGTGATGAGGACAATGATGAACTTGAACTTCGAACACTAAATCTTAATAAGTTTATTAAACAAAAATCTAAAATAGACAATGAACTTGAACGAAGGAAGAGGCCAAAGAAGAGGAAGGCAACCAAGGATTAATCAAGAACTTCCAAAGGTGAAACGGCGAATTGGGCTTTGACGGGCTTCGACAACAAGGTAAGTAATTCAACTCTCTTGAATTATTTCGAAATTACATGATGCTCTTCATAGTACAATTTTTTTTTAATATAGAATTAATTTTCTTGAAAATTACATGTTAAAAAATATATATATATATGATGAAAATGTAAAATTTATGATCATGCTAGTAGTTTTGAAAATAATCATGAAAAATACATATTTTATGATAAACAAACAAAATGATTTTGATTGAAAATATGAAATCATGCTTGATAATATAATTATGTTTTGATACCATGATTTTATTCTATGCATGAGATTTTAAAAATCATGTTTATTGGTTTTTTAATTATGGATGATGAATCTTACGATTTTCGATTTTCATGGTAATGAAAGTGCCTTATTGATCTTTGTCGTAATAAAACTTGCACTTTCGATTTTAAAACATGCTACATGTTTGCAATAGATGAAATAAAATCATATGAACTAAAACAACTAAAAAGAGAAAAGTATTTTTCTTGAAAATTTATTTTTCTCTACCGTATTGACTTTTTCACTAAGAGATCAATAAAATTATCTATGCCATTTTGAATCTCTTGAAAGTAATATTGAGATTTTGATGATGTGTTCTTATTGAAATTTATTGAAATGAATCGTGATTTCTTGGAATTATAACTTGAGAATTCTTTTTATAAATCAAAATAATTTACTGTGATTCTTTCTTTTTGCTATTTGAGTTATCTAAAAAGAATTATAATATGTCTCTTAATATTCATAATTTGTCTACATGATTCGTAAATCTCATTACCAACTCTTCTTGATATTCATTATGTGATGATATGAATACATGAAATATTCATTAATTTATTTTGGTGTATACAAATGAAAAGTTATGATCATGCATGGTAAGATATAATTTGACAAAATTGATACCATCATGATACGAAGCATTTATGATTTACAATGATGCATGCAATACTTGAGCTTTTTAATTATGATATGATGTATTGCATATGATGTAAATCATGATTTAAAATGCTATGAGTTGTTACTAAAATGATGTATGTTGATTTAATGTCATGAATACTCTAAATGATGAATATTTGGTATCATGATCAAAATGTTGATAAATAGTTAAAAATTTAAGTATCATGTATGATATGCTCATAATATTGATTGATTTATTCAGTATCATGCATGAATGAAATATAAGGTTTTTGAAATTGTGCATGTTCGAATTTGAAAATATAATGATGCACAAATAAGATTGAAACCTTCCCTTATCATGATTTAGAAATTAATGTAAAGGGTCTTCCCTTCTCTTTCCCAATGACATAGGGGGAGAAAGAGTTGCTAATGTGCATATCTCAAAGAGAAAATTGCTAGCATTCGTGTCTTAAAATGTTGAAAATTTTTTGCTAGCTTGTATATTGTAAACTTGCTATCATACTATTATGATGATGAGCATGTCTTATCTTCATAAATGTTTTTGAAAAACTATGGCAAAAATATGTCCGAATGATTGAACTTGTTAAAATTAATTTTCGGACTTTCTTGATTGAATGATCAAATCACTCGACTGCCATGATGATTTTACACAATTACATGCCCTAATAACAGGTTGGAAATTATGTGCTTTAGATACAAAAATTTCCATGATAATAAGCATGTTTTGTCCTCATGATTGTATTTGAAAATCAATAGCACAGCCTTGTTCGAATGCATGAAAGTGTTAATTTCATTTTCGGATTCTCTTAACTATTAGTATCCTAACAATTGGATTTTCGAATTATCCTCTTCCAGACTTAATAAGCATATGTCATATCAAGTTTAATTCATATCATTAATTTTTGACATATGGAATCAATCAGCAAATACATCTCTTATACACTTATCATGTGAACAATATTTTGTTTTGAGAAATGGATTTGATGAAATGATTCCTGCTTATAAATTCCTTCTTCAAAAAGGAAGTCATTTTTACGTACAAGGATTTGATACATATCTTGATACTTGTAACAATGAAGCATGCTTTAATATCTTATCGATTTAACTTCATTCGAGTAAGCTCAGAAATAGCTTTCCTCCGTCATGCAAAAAGAAAATAACAAATAAAATGGAAGAAGTTTTCAAAGCTATCTCCATGTCATGTTTTCCTTGAAATGTTTGAATATTTGGTATCTTATCACTTTTTTGCATCGCACGTATATTTAAAATTTGCTTATATCGTTCTCCTTTTTGTTGACGACAAAAGGGGAGAAATATATGAATTGATGCTATGATTGCCAAATTTGCATTATGCCATGTCTGCATCATGTGTTAAGATGTCAAGAACTTGTATCGTAATTTTTACGCGTTGATATCTTACCATGTGATGAAATGCTACAATTGATAAACACTTGAAATGTTTGTGTTATGATATCAAAAGCTTACATCGCAATTTTACATGTTGATATTTGATAATAGCAAACTTGCATGATGATAAAACTTGATATTATGTTTTTCATGCAATGAGTTGAACCAATATCACAAACACTTGATTGTGGTACTTCTCCTTTTTGTTGATGACAAAGGGGGAGAAGTATGTTGATGACATGACATGTTATGCATAAGTTCATAATGACGTGTTGCAAGTATTCATGATGAATATTGCAATGACTTGAATTCAGTTTGAATTCCAAATTCTATCAATATGGCATATTAATAGGGGGAGTTTGTTTAAACTCCGGGAGTTAAGGTTAACTCCGTCATCAAGTGGTTGTCATCATCAAAAAGGGGGAGATTGTTGAATCTCGTATTTTGATGATGAAACTACTTGATATATGTTTATGATTTAATCTGCGTTTTGAGTGACGTAGGATGCCTCGATTAGGATGAGACAATTAAAGCAGGAAAATCATGTTGTGCCGGAGGAACATGTCAGAAGATTGGACGTCGGGCCGGTGCATCGGTCGACGTATCGACAGAAGGCTTCGGGCCGTGGACTCGGGCATCGGGCCAAGAAGAGCAGGTATTGTGCTAAGGATATCGGAGTTGCGGAGTCAACTGGCCGATTGGGCAATAGGCTGCACGAGAGGACGATGCGTCGAAGAATCAGACGAAGCGTCGAGGGACCAATGACATGCCGGACAACTTGGTTAATTGCTTAGGATTAATTGTCTCGATCGAAGTTTTGTTTTAAGTGTGCAGGATTAACTACGATGGAAGAAAGACATGCAGCAAGAGTTGCGCCGGAGTCAAGACAATGATCACGTTGGGAGTTCGAGAGTTCGACGGAAGTTCGGATAGTCGTCGTCGGTTCTGCGGGAACAAATCCAAGAAGTCCATGAGCTTGCCAAAGAAGCTCATCGGAACTCGCCAAGTGGATCGTCGCAAGTCCAGGAGTTTGCAACCGTCCAAGCCAGGAGGTAGCACCGCCTGGGCTAAGTCTCCGAGCGAGACTGGGCAGTGCAACAGCCCCAGCCAGGAGGTGGCACCGCCTGGGCTTAGTCTCCGAGTGAGACTAGGCAGTGCAACCTCCCCTAACAGGAGGTGGCACCGCCTGGGCTCGGTCTCCGAGCACTGGCTGAGCGGTGCAACCGCCTTAGTCAGGAGGTGCAACCGCCTGAGCTCGGTCTTCGAGCTCTGGCAGGAGGTGCAACCGCCCCTGACAGGAGGTAGCACCGCCCAGAGGCTCAGTCTTCGAGCTCTGCTAGGCGGTGCAACCGCCTGATCTCGGAATTTCGGGAATTGACAGTTTTGAGCTCCAAATTTGAACTGGGTTGGGGCCTATAAATACCCCACCCATTCAGCACTGAAAAGGTATGAACTTACACCAAAATCTTGATCCTTTTCTGTGATTCTTAGAGCTCAATATTGTTGTAAAGGCCAAAAGTTCTTCTCCCTCTGTTCTTCTAAGTTCTGAGTTGTAAAGAGAGGAGAGAAAATTCTGTAAGGGTTGTCTCCTAAGCCCGTCAAAAGGAGTGAAACTGTAAAAGAGTGGTTGGCCTTCGCCTATTGAAGGAAGGCCTCTAGTTGACATCGGTAACCTCGTCGGTGGAGGAAGCCAAAAGTGGAGTAGGTCAAGATTGACCGAACCACTCTAAATCTCGGTTTGCATTTACTTTCAGCATCTTATCTTTACTGCAAACCTCCTCAATAGCTTACTGCCTTATGTGTTTTTACGAACGTGTTTCAAAGTTCAGTGCTTTCCGAATCGGGGTTTAAGACGCAAATCAGTTTTATCGTACGAACGTCGTATTTCAGTTTGCGTTATGTTCTAATTTCCATTATAACTGCAAACTAACTTTATATCTTTGCTTTAACTGCATCTTGCCTTATCTTAAGTTAAAGTGGTTTACGAATCAGCTTTTATACCGAAATCGCTTTTATCGTACGAACGTCGTATTTCAGTTTGCGCTTATATTCTGATTTCCATCATAACTGCAAACTGCGTTCATATCTTTGCTGCATCTATCCTAGTCAAAAGTTGAAGTGATTTACGAATCGGCTTTCTTACCAAAATCACTTCTATCGAACGAAAGCAGTTTTCGATTTTAATCGCAAAAGCTTTTCCGCTGCACTAATTCACCCCCCCCCCCCCTCTTAGTGCTCTTGATCCTAACAATTGGTATCAGAGCCCGGTATTTCTCATTTCAGATTTACACCCGAGAGAAATGGCTCTTCATGGCTTTCAAGAGGGCTTATCGATTTTTCGTCTACCGTTGTTTAACGGATTGGACTACACTTATTGGAAAACTCGAATGAGAGTCTTCTTGATTTCTATGAATTTGGATTTATGGAATATCGTTGAAAATGATTTTCAACTTTCCTTTAAACCGATGAACGAATGGTCGGATTTGGAGAAGACGTATTTTTTTTAAATGCAAAGGCTATGAATCCCTTATTTTGCGCTTTGGACAAAAATGAGTTCAATCGGATTTCTACATGCGAAACGGCTTTTGACATTTGGCGAACACTTGAATTCACGCACGAGGGAACTAGTAGAGTCAAAGACTCGAAAGTTAACATTTTATTGCATGATTTTGAGCTTTATCGAATGCAACCAAGCGAGACTATAGGCGACATGTGCACCCGTTTCACGGATGTCGTCAATAGTTTAAGAGCTCTTGGAAAATGTTTTCGGATTTTGAACTCGTAAACAAGATTTTGCGTTCTCTTTCTAAGAGGTGGGATTCAAAAGTAACTACAATACAAGAAGCTAAAAACCTAAACAACTTACCACTTGAAGAACTAATTGGTTCATTGATAACATATGAAATGGTGCACAATGCACATGATAAAGATGATGAACAAAATCACCTTCCAAAGAATAGGAAGGATTTGGAACTCCGGACAAATGAATACCACTTGAGCGATGACTCAAGTGATGAGGACAATGATGAACTTGAACTTCGAACACTAAATCTTAATAAGTTTATTGAACGTAAATCTAAAATAAATAATAAACTTGAACGAAGAAAGAGGCCAAAGAAGAAGAAAACAAAGTGGGATGAATCGAGCTCCTCCGAAGACGAGGAGAAAATCAAGAAAGGCAAGGTGGCAAACTAGGCCTTAATCGCTTTCAATGATGAGGTTATTGAAATCCCCCTAATTTATTTTGAAATTACTTAATGCTTTCATGTTGTATTTTCTATTTTAGTTTAGAATTAATTTTCATAAAAATTACATGTTTTAAAAAAAAAATTATGATCATGCTAAGTAATTTCGAAAATGATAATATTGCATATTTTATGATAAACAAATAAAATGATCTTGATTGAAAATATGATATCATGGTTAAGAAGTAATAATGTGTATTACGTTGATTTCCATTGTTATTTCTCGATTTTGATTAAAAATCAGGTTTGATTTGAAGAAATGCATAATGATGAAATTAAATATTTTGATTACCAATTTTATGCATGAGATTTTAAGCTGATGATAAGCATGTGTTATTTTCATGAGTGTATTTGAAAAACTATGGCAAAAATGTGCTCGAATGCATGAACTTGTTAAGATTATTTTTCGGACTTTCTTGATTCAATGTTCAAATCACTTAATTGCCATGATGATTTTACACTATTACATGCCATAATAACATGTTAGAAATTATATGTTTTGGATACATAAATTTTTATGATCATGAGCATGTTTTATCTTCATGATTGAACTTTAAAATCTATAGCAAAATCTTGTCCGAATGCATGGAAGTGTTAATTTCATTTTCGGATTCACTTAACAATTGGTATCCTAACAATCGGATTTTCTCATACACTTATTATATGAAAAATATTTTTTTGAAATGGATTTGATGAAATGATTCCTGCTTATAAATTCCATCTTGAAATATGAATGATAGTGTTTTTGCTTGCAAAGATTTGTTTCACATACATATCTCCTATGATTCATGTGTAGAAAAAGAATTTATAAATCATAATACAATGAGATTTCTTATGCAAAAATAAAGTGCTTTTGTGATTCTTTGCTAAAGAAAATAATTATTTTAAAATGTGATCTTGATAATTAGAACATGAAGCTCTTTATAAATCAAGATCGTTCATTATGCTCCCTACATTTATCAAAAAGGAGTTCTTCAAATGAAATGTAACTTGTCTTTTGATTTCTCATAATTCAATGAAGTGTCATATTGATATCTTGATACTTGGAATATTTTAAAATGTGATCTTGATAAGAATGTTTCAAGTTACTCTTTGTACTATATCTTTTCAAATGAATCATGAGCCTTGATATCATATAACAAGATTTCTTTGCCTTGTATGTCTTGTGTGATGATTGTACATCAATTTGCTTTATTAAGAATTATATGAATCTTGATCGTGAACTTGTTAAGAAGAATTTTAATGAACCATGAATCATATCTTTGGTATTCACGAATTGATCCTCATTGATATCTTTCATTGATATAATAAATTATCATCTCATGATATATCGCGTAATTATATCATGCTTTGCGATTGTATCATGTGATCTTTGCTGAATTTTCACATTGATATTCTTCATGACATGATTTCTTTGCATTGTTGTCTTGTATGCTTCATGTGATAATATGAATACATGAAACACTTATGATATGATTTTTATGCTATTCCTTGTATTCATGAAATGTTTATCTCATCACCTAATAATTCTTCTTGATATTCCTTATGTGATGAGAAGAATACATGAAATATTCATTAATTTGTTTTGATGTATACAAATAAGAAGTTTCGATCATGTATGGTAGGATGTAATTTGATAAATTTGGTACCATCATGTTGCAAAATAAATGATGATTAGGAATCATGCATTAATGATGATTGTATATTTTATGATTTGGCAAGATGCATGCAATGATGAAATATTCATGAATTTGAAATGATGCACGCAATACTTATGACAATGATGTACATGATGTATTGCATATGATATGTATCATGAATGCTTTAAATGATGAATGTTTGGTATCATGATCAACATGTTGATAAATGCTTAAAAATTTTAATGTTTGAGTATCATGTATGATATACCCATTAATGATGATTGATTTATTTTTCAGTATCGTGCATGAAAAATAAGGCTTTTGAAATTCTGTATGTTTTAATTTGAATATATAATGATGCACAAATAAAATTGATACTTACCTTTGTCATAATCTGAAAATTGAAAAAAGGGTCTTCCCTTCTTTTTGACAATGACAAAGGGGGAGCAAGAATTTCTAGTGTGGACATCATGAAAAGAGGCAAACTAGCTAGCTTACACAATTCAAGATGAAAGCAAAAATTACACTCCTCTAAAGAGAAGATGCAAATGTAACACTTGCCAAATTATTTGCTTGCCTCATGTAAAACATTATCTCTTGCTAGTTTGGCATTTTGCTAGCTTGCACTTTGCAAAGAAAGCAAAAATGACACTTCTCAAAAGAGAAGAAAGAGCTTGTTATCTTGAACATCACAAGCTTGCCAAACAAAAATTGCAAAAGTGCTATCTTGCCTATCTCAAGAAGCAAAACTTGCATATCGTAAAAATTTGCTAGCTTGCAACTTGCATATTTCAAGAAGCAAGAGTTGCCTTCTTGAACATCTCTAAATTGCTAGCTTGCAAGTTCTAAAATGTTGTAACATTGCTAGCTTGCATGTTCTAAAAGTGGTATCTTGTATGCTGTAAAACTTGCATATCTAAAACTTGATAGCTTGAATGTTCTAAGCATGATGTAACATTTGCTAAATTTTTTGGCTTCAAAACTGCATGATGATAAAACTTGATATACTGTTTTTCATACAATGAGTTGAACCAATATCACAAACACTTGATTGTGGTACTTCTCCTTTTTGTTGATGACAAAGGGGAAGAAGTATGTTGATGACATGACACGTTATGCATAAGTTTATGCATAAGTTCATGATGACGTGTTGCAAGTATTCATGATGAATATTGCAATGACTTGAATTCAGTTTGAATTCAAGATTCTATCAATATGGCATATTGATAGGGGGAGTTTGTCTAAACTCCGGGAGTTAAGTTTAACTCCGTCATCAAGTGGTTGTCATCATCAAAAAGGGGGAGATTGTTGAATCTCGTATTTTGATGATGAAACTACTTGATATATGTTTATGATTTAATCTGCGTTTTGAGTGACATAGGATGCTTCGATCAGGATGAGACAATTAAAGCAGGAAAATCATGTTGTGCCGGAGGAACATGTCAGAAGATTGTACGTCGGGCCGATGGATCGGTCGACGTATCGATAGAAGGCTTCGGGTCGTGGACTCGGGCATCGGGCCAAGAAGAGCAGGTATTGTGCCAAGGATATCGGAGTTGCGGAGTCAACTGGTCGATTGGGCAATAGGTTGTAGGAGAGGACGATGCGTCAAAGAATCAGACGAAGCGTCGAGGGACCAATGACATGCCGGACAACTTGGTTAATTGCTTCAGATTAATTGTCTCGATCGAAGTTTTGTTTTAAGTGTGCAGGATTAACTACGATGAAATTGAGACATACAGCAGGAGTTGCGCCGGAGTCAAGACAATGATCACGTTGGGAGTTCGAGAGTTCGACGAAAGTTCGGACAGTCGTCGGAGGTTCTGCGGGAACAAATCCGAGAAGTCCATGAGCTTGCCAAAGAAGCTCGTCGGAACTCGCCAAGTGGATCGTCGCAAGTCCAAGAGTTTGCCGGTGTTGAATCTCGTATTTTGATGATGAAACTACTTGATATATGTTTATGATTTAATCTACGTTTTGAGTGACGCAGGATGCCTCGATCAGGATGAGAAAATTAAAGTAGGAAATTCATATTGTGCCAGAGGAACATGTCAGAAGATTGGACGTCGGGCCGGTTGATCGGTCGACGTATCGATAGAAGGCTTCGGGCCGTGGACTCGGGCATCGGGCCAAGAAGAGCAGGTATTGTGCCTAGGATATCGGAGTTGCGGAGTCAACTGGCCGATTGGGCAATAGGCTGTAGGAGAGGACGATGCGCCGAAGAATCAGACGAAGCGTCGAGGGACCAATGACATGCCGGACAACTTGGTTAATGGCTTAGGATTAATTGTCTCGATCGAAGTTTTGTTTTAAGTGTGTAGGATTAACTAGGATGGAAGAAAGACATGCAGCAGGAGTTACGCCGGAGTCAAGACAATGTTCACGTTGGGAGTTCGAGAGTTCGACGGAAGTTCGGACAGTCGTCGGAGGTTCTACGGGAACAAATCCGAGAAGTCCATGAGCTTGCCAAAGAAGCTCGTCGGAACTCGCCAAGTGGATCGTCGTAAGTCCAGGAGTTTGCCGGAAGTCCGCAGGAACATCACCGAGGGTTCATCGGATGATCGACGGAAGTTCGCCGGAAACTCGCCGAAAGAAGCGAATGACGCACCGGAGCAAGCTACAGAAATTGTCTTAGGATTTATCGTAGTTAGCACAATGATTAAGTTGGAAATGGGAGGTGATCCCATTAGCTTAATCTTGGGGCAATTGGGCCCCTGAAAAACCCAAATTGGGCCGAATGGATCTACCCATTCGGACCCTGATTGCTGTGGGAGGTGCAACCGCCTGAGCTCCGTCTTTGAGCTCTGGCAGGAGGTGCAACCGCCCCTGACAGGAGGTGGCACCGCCCAGAGGCCCAGTCTTCGAGCTCTACCAGGCGGTGCAACCGCTCCAGTTAGGAGGTGCAACCGCCTGATCCCGGAATTCTGGGAATTGACAGCTTTGAGCTCCAAATTTGAATTGGGTTGGGGCCTATAAATACCCCACCCATTCAGCACTGAAAGAGCACAGACATACATCGAAATCTTGATCTTTTTCTATGATTCTTAGAGCTCAAAATTGTTGTAAAGGCCAAAAGTTCTTCTCCCTCTTTTCTTCCAAGTTCTGAGTTGTAAAGAGAGGAGAGAAAATTCTGTAAGGGTTATCTCCTAAGCCCGTCAAATGGAGTGAAACTGTAAAAGGGTGGTTGGCCTTCGCCTATTGAAGGAAAGCCTCTAGTTGACGTCGGTGACCTCGTCGGTGGAGGAAGCCAAAAGTGGAGTAGGTCAAGATTGACCGAACCACTCTAAATCTCGGTTAGCATTTATTTTAAGCATTTTATCTTTACTGCAAACCTCCTAAATAGCTACTGCCTTCTGCGCTTTTACGAACGAGTTTCTACGTTCAGAGCTTTCCGAATCTGCGTTTAGACGTAAATCGGCTTTTTCGTATGATCATTACATTTCAGTTTATGTTTACGTTTTGATTTCAATCATAACTGCAAACTGCCTTCTGCGCATTTATAAAACATATCTCAAAGTTCAGTATCTTCAAAATTGACATTTAGACGTAAACCGGTTTTATCGTACGAACGTCACATTTCAGTTTGCGCTTGCATTCTGATTTTCATCGTAATCTGCAAATTGCCTTTGTAGATTTACTTTAACGTCATCTTGCTTAATCTTAAGTGAAAGTAATCTTAGAATCGGCTATTACATCGAAATCATTTTTATCAAACAAACGCAGTTTTTGATTTTAATAGTGAAAGATTTCCACTGCACTAATTCACCCCCCCCCCCCCTCTTAGTGCTCTTGATCCTAACATTTGGTATCAGAGCCCGGTATTTCTCATTTCGGATTTACACCCGAGAGAAATGGCTCTTCATGGCTTTCAAGAGGGCTTATCGGTTTTTCGTCCACCGTTGTTTAACGGATTGGACTACACTTATTGGAAAACTCGAATGAGAGTTTTCTTGATTTCTATGAATTTTGATTTATGGAATATCATTGAAAACGATTTTCAACTTCCCTCTAAACCGATGAATGAATGGTCGGATTTGGAGAAGAAGTATTTTTCTTTAAACGCAAAGGCTATGAATGCCTTATTTTGCGCTTTAGACAAAAATGAGTTCAATCGGATTTCTACGTGCAAAACGGCTTTTGACATTTGGCGAACACTTGAAATCATGCACGAGGGAACTAGTAGAGTCAAAGACTCGAAAGTTAACATTTTATTGCATGATTTTGAGCTTTTTCGAATGCAACCAAGCGAGACTATAGGCGACATGTACACCCGTTTCACAAATGTCGTCAATAGTTTAAGAGCTCTTGGAAAATATTTTTCGGATTTTGAACTCGTAAACAAGATTTTGCGTTCTCTTAATAAGAAGTGGGATTCAAAAGCAACTGCAATATAAGAAGCTAAAAACCTAAACAACTTACCACTTGAAGAACTAATTGGTTCGTTGATGATATATGAAATGGTGCATAATGCACATGATGAACATGTTGAACACAATCACCTTCCAAAGAACAGGAAGGATTTGGTGCTCCGGACAAATGAATGCCACTTGAGCAATGACTCAAGTGATGAGGACAATGATGAACTTGAACTTCGAACACTAAATCTTAATAAGTTTATTAAACAAAAATCTAAAATAGACAATGAACTTGAACGAAGGAAGAGGCCAAAGAAGAGGAAGGCAACTAAGGATGAATCAAGAACTTCCAAAGGTGAAACGACGAATTGGGCTTTGACGGGCTTCGACTACAAGGTAAGTAACTCAACTCTCTTGAATTATTTCGAAATTACATGATGCTCTTCATAATACATTTTCTTTTTAATATAGAATTAATTTTCTTAAAAAGTACATGTTAAAAAAAATATATATATATATATGATGAAAATGCAAAATTTATGATCATGCTAGTAGTTTTGAAAATAATCATGAAAAATACATATTTTATGATAAACAAACAAAATGATTTTGACTGAAAATATGAAATCATGCTTGATGATATAATTATGTTTTGATACCATGATTTTATTCTATGCATCAGATTTTAAAAATCATGTTTATTGGTTTGATAATTATGGATGATGAATCTTGCGATTTTCGATTTTCACAGTAATGAAAGTGCCTTATTGATCTTTGTCGTAATAAAACTTGCACTTTCAATTTTAAAACATGCTACATGTTTGGCATAGATGAAATAAAATCATATGAACTAAAACAACTAAAAAGAGAAAAGTATTTTTCTTGAAAACTTATTTTTCTCTACCATATTGACTTTTTCACTAAGAGATCAATAAAATTATCTATCCCATTTTGAATCTCTTGAAAGTAATGTTGAGATTTTGATGATGTGTTCTTATTGAAATTTATTAAAATGAATCGTGATTTCTTGGAATTATAACTTGAGAATTCTTTTTATAAATCAAAATAACTTACTGTGATTCTTTCTTTTTGCTATTTGAGTTATCTAAAAAGAATCATAATATGTCTCTTAATATTCATAATTTGTTTACATGATTCGTAAATCTCATTACCAACTCTTCTTGATATTCATTATGTGATGATATGAATACATGAAATATTCATTAATTTATTTTGATGTATACAAATGAAAAGTTATGATCATGCATGGTAAAATATAATTTGACAAAATTGATACCATCATGATATGAAGCATTTATGATTTGCAATGATGCATGCAATACTTGAGCTTTTTAATTACGGTGTGATATATTGCATATGATGTAAATCATGATTTAAAATGCTATGAGTTGTTACTAAAATGATGTATGTTGATTTAATGTCATGAATACTCTAAATGATGAATGTTTGGTATCATGATCAAAATGTTGATAAATAGTTAAAAATTTAAGTATCATGTATGATATGCTCATAATATTGATTGATTTATTCAGTATCATGCATGAATGAAATATAAGGTTTTTGAAATTGTGCATGTTCGAATTTGAAAATATAATGATGCACAAATAAGATTGAAACCTTCCCTTGTCATGATTTAGAAATTAATGTAAAGGATCTTCCCTTCTCTTTCCTAATGACATAGGGGGAGAAAGAGTTGCTAATGTGCATATCTCAAAGAGAAAATTGCTAGCTTTCGTGTCTTAAAATATTAAAAAAAATTTGCCAGCTTGTATATTGTAAACATGCTATCATACTATCATGATGATGAGCATGTCTTATCTTCATAATTGTATTTGAAAAACTATGGCAAAAATATGTCCGAATGATTGAACTTGTTAAAATTAATTTTTGGACTTTCTTGATTGAATGATCAAATCACTCGACTGCCATGATGATTTTACACAATTACATGCCCTAATAACAGGTTGGAAATTATGTGCTTTGGATACAAAAATTTCCATGATAAGAAGCATGTTTTGTTCTCATGATTGTATTTGAAAATCAATAGCACAGCCTTGTCCGAATGCATGAAAGTGTTAATTTCATTTTCGGATTCTCTTAACTATTGGCATCCTAACAATTGGATTTTCGAATTATCCTCTTCCAAACTTAATAAGCATATGTCATATCAAGTTTAATTCATATCATTAATTTTTGACATATGAAATCAATCAGCAAATACATCTCTTATACACTTATCATGTGAACAATATTTTGTTTTGAGAAATGGATTTGATGAAATGATTCCTGCTTATAAATTCCTTCTTGAAAAAGGAAGTCATTTTTACGTGCAAGGATTTGATACATATCTTGATACTTGTAAAAATGAAGCGTGCTTTAATATCTTATCGATTTAACTCCATTCGAGTAAGCTCAGAAATAGCTTTCCTCCGTCATGCAAAAAGAAAATAACAAATAAAATGGAAGAAGTTTTCAAAGCTATCTCCATGTCATGTTTTCCTTGAAATGTTTGAATATTTGGTATCTTATCACTTTTTGGCATCGCACGTATATTTAAAATTTGCTTATATCGTTCTCCTTTTTGTTGACGACAAAGGGGGAGAAATATATGAATTGATGCTATGAACACTGATGCTATGATTGCCAAATTTGCATTATGCCATATCTGCATCATGTGTTAAGATGTCAAGAACTTGTATCGTAATTTTACGCATTGATATCTTACCATGTGATAAAATGCTACAATTGATAAACACTTGAAATGTTTGCGTTATGATATCAAAAGCTTACATCGTAATTTTACAAGTTGATATTTGATAATAGCAAACTTGCATGATGATAAAACTTGATATTATGTTTTTCATGCAATGAGTTGAACCAATATCACAAACACTTGATTGTGGTACTTCTCCTTTTTGTTGATGACAAAGGGGGAGAAGTATGTTGATGACATGACATGTTATGCATAAGTTTATGCATAAGTTCATAATGACATGTTGCAAGTATTCATGATGAATATTGCAATGACTTCTATTCAGTTTGAATTCAAGATTCTATCAATATGGCATATTGATAGGGGGAGTTTGTTTAAACTCCGGGAGTTAAGGTTAACTCCGTCATCAAGTGGTTGTCATCATCAAAAAGGGGGAGATTGTTGAATCTCGTATTTTGATGATGAAACCACTTGATATATGTTTATGATTTAATCTACGTTTTGAGTGACGTAGGATGCCTCGATCAGGATGAGACAATTAAAGCAGGAAAATCATGTTGTGCCGAAGGAACATGTCAGAAGATTGGACGTCGAGCCGGTGGATCGGTCGACGTATCGACAGAAGGTTTCGGGGCGTGGACTCGGGCATCGGGCCAAGAAGAGCAGGTATTGTGCCAAGGATATCGGAGTTGCGGAGTCAACTGGCAGATTGGGCAATAGGCTGCAGGAGAGGACGATGCGCCGAAGAATCAAACGAAGCGTCAATGGACCAATGACATGCTAGACAACTTAGTTAATTACTTAGGATTAATTGTCTCGATCAAAGTTTTATTTTAAGTGTGCAGGATTAACTACGATGGAAGAAAGACATGCAGCAGGAGTTGCGCCGGAGTCAAGACAATGATCACGTTGGGAGTTCGAGAGTTCGACGGAAGTTCGGACAATCGTCGGAGGTTCTGCGGGAACAAATCCTTGAAGTCCATGAGCTTGCCAAAGAAGCTCGTTGGAACTCGCCAAGTGGATCATCGCAAGTCCAAGAGTTTGCCGGAAGTCCGCAGGAGCATCACCAAGGGTTCATCGGATGATCGACCGAAGTTCGCCGAAAACTCACAGGTAGAAGCGATTGACGCACCGGAGCAAGCTGCAGAAATTGTCTTAGGATTTATCGTAGTTAGCACAATGATTAAGTTGGAAATGGGAGGTGATCCCATTAGCTTAATCTTGGGGCAATTGGGCCCCTGAAAAACCTAAATTGGGCCGAATGGATCTACCCATTCGGACCCTGATTGCTGTGGGAGGTGCAACCGCCAGGCCAGAAGGTACCACCGCCTAGGCTAAGCCTCCGAGCGAGAATGGGCGGTTCAAACGCCCCAGCCAGGAGGTGGCACTGCCGGGGCTCAGTCTCCGAGCGAGACTGGGCGGTGCAACCTCCCCTGACAGGAGGTGGCACCGCCTAAGCTCAGTCTTCGAGCTCTGCCAGGCGGTGCAACCGCCTTAGTCAACAGGTGCAACCGCCTGAGCTCAGTCTGTTGAATCTCGTATTTTGATGATGAAACTACTTGATATATGTTTATGATGTAACCTGCGTTTTGAGTGACGCAGGATGCTTTGATCAGGATGAGACGATTAAAGTAGGAAAATCATGTTGTGCCGGAGGAACATGTCAGAAGATTGGATGTCGGGCCGGTGGATCGGTCGACGTATCGACAGAAGGCTTCGGGCCGTGGACTCGGGCATCGGGCCAAGAAGAGCCGGTATTGTGCCAAGGATATCGGAGTTGCGGAGCCAACTGGCCGATTGGGCAATAGGCCGCAGGAAAGGACGATGCGCCGAAGAATCGGACGAAGCGTCGAGGGACCAATGACATGCCGGACAACTTGGTTAATCGCTTAGGATTAATTGTCTTGATCAAAGTTTTGTTTTGAGTGTGCAGGATTAACTACGATGAAAGTTAGACAAGCAGCAGGAGTTGCGCCGGAGTCAAGTTCATGATCACGTTGGGAGTTCGAGAGTTCGACGGAAGTTCGGACGGTCGTCGGAGGTTCTGCGAGAACAGATACGAGAAGTCCAGAAGCTTGCCAAGCGAAGCTCGTCGGAACTCGCCAAGTGGATCGTCGCAAAGTCCAGGAGTTTGCCGAAAGTTCGCAGGAGCATGACCGAGGGTTCATCGAATGATCGACGGAAGTTCGCCGGAAACTCGTCGGAAGAAGCGATTGACGCACCGAAGCAAAGCTGCAGAAATTGTCTTAGATCTAATCGTAGTTAGCACGTTGATTAAGTTAGAAAATGGGAGGTGATCCCATTAGCTTAATCTTGGGGCAATTGGGCCCCTGAAAGACTGAAATTGGGCCGAATGGAGCTAACCATTCGGACCCTGATTGCACCAGGAGGTGCAACCGCCTAGGCCAGGAGGTGGCACCGCCTGGGCTAAGCCTCCCAGCGACACTGGGCGGTGCAACCTCCCCAGCCAGGAGGTGGCACCGCCTGAGCTCAGTCTTCGAGCAAGACTGGGCGGTGCAACCTCCCTGACAGAGAGGTGGCACCGCATGAGCTCGGTCTTCGAGCTCTGGCAGAGAGGTGCAACCGCCTCAGTCAAGAGGTGGCACCGCTTGGGCTCAGTCTTCGAGCTCTGCCAGGCGGTGCAACCTCTCCAGTCAGGAGGTGCAACCGCCTGATCCCGGAATTCTGGGACTTAATCGTTTTGAGCTCCAAATTTGAACTGGGTTGGGGCCTATAAATACCCCACCCATTCAGCACTGAAAGCATAGAACACACACTCGAAATCTTGCTATCTTTCTGTGTTTCTTAGAGCTCAAAATTGCTAGTTCTCCTCTTTCTATTCTTCAAGTTTGAGTTGTAAAGAGAGGAGAGAAAACTTCTGTAAGGGTTGTCTCCTAAGCCCGTTAAAAGGAGTGAATCTGTAAGAGGGTAGTTGGCCTTCGCCTATTGAAGGAAGGCTTCTAGTTGACGTCGGTGACCTCGTCGATGGAGGAAGCCAAAAGTGGAGTAGGTCAAGACTGACCGAACCACTCTAAATCTCTAGTTTGCGTTTATTTTGAGCACTTTATCATTACTGCAAACCTCCTACATAGCTACTACTCTCTACGCCTTTACAAGTTTCTAAGTGCTGATCTTTCCGAATCTGCATTCAGACCTAAATCGGTGTTTCCATACATTACAGTTTACGTTTACGTTTTGATTCTGCAAAACTGTCTTCTGCGCTTTTACGAACGACGTTTCTAAGTTCAGATCCCTTTAAAATTGTGTTTAGATGTAAAACTGTGTTTTAGACGTAAACTACTTTTAAACGTAAAACTACGTTTAGACGTAAAACTGCGTTTAGACGCAAACTGCGTTTAGACGTAAAACTACGTTTAGACGTAAAACTGCGTTTAGACGTAAAACTACGTTTAGACGTAAAACTGTGTTTAGACATAAAACTACGTTTAGACGCAAACTGCACTGCGCTTAGACGCAATCTGATTTTAGACGTAAACTGCGCTTAGACGCAAACTGCGCTTAAACGTAATCTGCGCTTAGACGCAAACTGCGCTTAGACGCAAACTGCGCTTAGACGCAAATTACGCTTAGACGCAATCTGAGTTTAGACGTAAACTACGTTAGACGCAAACTGCGCTTAAACGCAATCTGAGCTTAGACGCAAACTGCGTTTAGATGCAAACTGCGCTTAGACGCAATCTGCATTGAGACGCAAACTGCAAACTGCGTAAATTGCGCTTAGACGCAAACTGTGTTTAGACATAAACTGCACTTAATCATAAGTATTCTTAGAATCGGCTTTTGCATCAAAATAGTTTTTATCAAACGAACGCAGCTTTCGTTTTTAATCGCTGAAAGATTTCCGCTGCACTAATTCACCCCCCCTCTTAGTGCTCTCGATCCTAACAATTGGTATCAGAGCGGGGTATTTCTCATTTCGGATTTACACCCGAGAGAAATGGCTCTTCAAGAGGGCTTTTCGGTCTTTCGTCCACCGTTCTTTAACGGATTGGACTACACTTATTGGAAAACTCGAATGAGAGTTTTCTTGATTTCTCTAAATCTGGATTTATGGAATATTGTTGAAAACGGTTTTCAACTTCCCTCTAACCTGATGAACGAATGGTCGGTTTTAGAGAAGAAGTATTTTTCTTTAAACGCAAAGGCTATGAATGCCTTATTTTGCGCTTTGGACAAAAATGAGTTCAATAGGGTTTCTTTGTGCGAAATGGCTTTCGATATTTGGCGCGCTCTTGAAATCACGCATGAGGGAACTAGTAGAGTCAAAGACTCGAAAGTTAATATTTTAATACATGATTTCGAGCTTTTTCATATGAAACCAAGCGAAACCGTTGTTGACATGTACACCCGTTTTACGGATGTCGTCAATGGTTTAAAATCACTTTGTAAAAGCTTTTCGGATTTTGAACTCGTTAACAATGTTTTGCGCTCACTTTCTAAAACTTGGGATTCAAAAGTAACTGCTATTCAAGAATCGAAAAACTTAAACCAATTTCCACTTGAAGAACTAATTGGTTCATTGATCACATATGAAATGACGTGCAATGCACGTGAAGAACTTGAGAACCACCTTCCAAAGAACAGGAAGGATTTGGGACATAGAACATTTGAAGACCACTCGAGCATAAGCTCAAGTGATGGTAAACTTAAACTACAAATGAAACAAAAATTAAAAAGTAAAAAGAACGGAAATACTTGCTTTGAACGCAAGAAGAAGAACAAAAATTGGAATGAATCGAGCTCCTCCGAAGAAGAGAAAGTCAACAAAAGCAAGGCGGCAAACTACGCCTTAATAGCCTACAATGATGAGGTAATCGAAATCCCCCTAATTTATTTTGAAATTACTTGATGCTTTCATGATGTATTTTTCTCTTTTAGTTTAGAATTAATTTTCTTAAAAATTACATGTTAAAAAAAAAAAATTTATTATGATCATACTAAGTAATTTCGAAAATGATAATATTGCATATTTTATGATAAACAAATAAAATGATCTTGATTGAAAATATGAAATCATGGTTAAGAAGTAATAATGTGTATTACGTTGAGTTCCATTGTTATTTCTCGATTTTGATTAAAGATCATGTTTGATTTGAAGAAATGCATAATGATGAAATTAAATATTTTGATTAACAATTTTATGCATGAGATTTTAAGCCGATGATAAGCATGTGTTATTCTCATGAGTATATTTGAAAAACTATGGCAAAAATGTGCTCGAATGCATGAACGTGTTAAGATTATTTTTCGGACATTCTTGATTCAATGTTCAAAATACTTAATTGCCATGATGATTTTACACTATAACATGTTGGAAATTATATGTTTTGGATACATAAATTTTTATGATCATGAGCATGTTTTATCTTCATAATTGAACTTGAAAATCTATAGCAAAATCCTATCCGAATGCATGAAAGTACTAATTTCATTTTCGGATTCACTTAACAATTGGTATCCTAACAATCGGATTTTCTCATACACTTTTGAAAAATATTTTTCTAAAATGGATTTGATGAAATGATTCCTGCTTATAAATTCCATCTTGAAATATGAATGATAGTGTCTTTGCTTGCAAAGATTTGTTTCACATACATATCTCCTATGATTCATGTGCAGAAAAAAAATTTATAAATCATAATACAATGAGATTTTTTATGCAAAAATAAAGTGCTTTTGTGATTCTTTGCTAAAGAGAATAATTATTAAAATCATGATCTTGATAATTATAACATGAAGCTCTTTATAAATCAAGATCGTTCATTATGCTCCCTACATTTATCAAAAAGGAGTTCTTCAAATGAAATGCAACTTGTCTTTTGATTTCATGATATTTTGTGAATTTCGAAATTAATTTTAATGACTTGATTATGAGTTTCAAGTTGACGATTTGATTTGAATAAGTTATGTCTAAATCATAATCATGATCTTGCAAAATTGAAATCACAAATAATATCTTTAGGTATTCATGAATTGATACTCACAATATGAAAGTATTGGTATTCATGACTTGATTTTGATTGAAACATTACATGCTTAAATTAATCATTCTTCTATGTTTCAAAAATTTTTTAAATGCCTTATGTGATGACTAAAAATTAATTTGCTTTATGATGAATCACGAATCATGACTTGATCTATGATATTGAAATATTTTAATCATGATTCTTGGTTATATAATTCCTTTGCCCTATTAAAAGGATTTGTTGAATGGATCATGTCCTTCTTGAACTTTCTTGATATCATGACAAGATTTTGTAATATGGCCTGTATAATAATTAAAAATTTTTGGCCATTGATTTCTCCCTTCTTTTCGACAAAAACAAAGGGGAGAAAGCTTTTGCTAGTTAGAACATGCAAAGAAAAGCAAGTGCAATCTTGCACATGAAGCAAGTGTTGAATTGCCATGATTGAACCTAAGAATCTTGCTATGCTTTTGTGCTTATATGGTGTGATGAAAATATAGCTTCATGTTATAAAAACTTGCATATATTTTAAAATTGCTAGAGCTACTTCTCCTTTTGTTGATGATAAAGGGGGAGAAATATATGAATTGATACTATAAGTGCCATATTTGAATTTTCATCATGTTAAGATATCAAGAACTTGCATCGTAATTCTACTTGATGATATCTTGCCATGTGATGAAATGCTACGATTTGTTGCTAAAATGATGCATGTAATACTTATGCTTTCTACGTAATGTATTGCATATGATATGAACCTTGATTAAAATTGCCTTGATTTGAATTCAAGGTTTATCTCAATTATGGAATTCAGAAATAAGAATGATTGCTCACCTTTGTCATGATTTAGAAATTGACAGAAATGGTTTTTCCCTTCTTTTTGACAATGACTAAAGAGGAGATAACTTGCATGCACAATTCAAGAAGAAAGCAAATTTTCACTTCTCAAAAGAGAAGAAATTGCTATCTTGAACATCTTAAGAAACAAAAAGAACAAAGGTGCTATCTTGCCTATCTCAAGAAGCAAAATATGCTAACTTGCGCATCTAGCAAAGTGGACAAAATTTTCATATTTCAAGAAGCAAGAGTTGCCTTCTTGAACATCTCTAAATTGCTAGCTTGCATGTTATAAAAGTGCTATCTTGTATGCTGTAAAACTTGCATATCTAAAACTTGATAGCATGAATGTTCTAAGCGTGATGTAACATTTGCTAAATTTTCTGGCTTCAAAACTGCATGATGATAAAACTTGATATTATGTTTTTCATGCAATGAGTTGAACCAATATCACAAACACTTGATTGTGATACTTCTCCTTTTTGTTGATGACAAAGGGGGAGAAGTATGTTGATGAAAGTATGTTGATGACATGACATGTGATGCATAAGTTTATGCATATGTTCATGATAACGTGTTGCAAGTATTCATGATGAATATTGCAATGACTTGAATTCAGTTTGAATTCAAGGTTCTATCAATATGGCATATTGATAGGGGGAGTTTGTTTAAACTCCGGGAGTTAAGTTTAACTCCGTCATCAAGTGGTTGTCATCATCAAAAAGGGGGAGATTGTTGAATCTCGTATTTTGATGATGAAACTACTTGATATATGTTTATGATTTAACCTGCGTTTTGAGTGACGCAGGATGCTTTGATTACGATGAGACAATTAAAGCAGGAAAATCATGTTGTGCCGGAGAAACATGTCAGAAGATTAGACGTCGGGCCGGTGGATCGGTCGACGTATCGACAAAAGGCTTCGGGCCGTGGACTCGGGCATCGGGCCAAGAAGAGCGGGTATTGTGCCAAGGATATCGGAGTTGCGGAGCTAACTGGCCGATTGGGCAATAGGCCGCAGGAAAGGACGATGCGCCGAAGAATCGGACGAAGCGTCGAGGGACCAATGACATGCCGGACAACTTGGTTAATCGCTTAGGATTAATTGTCTCGATCAAAGTTTTGTTTTGAGTGTGCAGGATTAACTACGATGAAAGTTAGACAAGCAGCAGGAGTTGCGCCGGAGTCAAGTTCATGATCACGTTGGGAGTTCGAGAGTTCGACGGAAGTTCGGACGGTCGTCGGAGGTTCTGCGAGAACAGATCCGAGAAGTCCAGAGGCTTGCCAAGCGAAGCTCGTCGGAACTCGCCAAGTGGATCATCGCAAAGTCCAGGAGTTTGCCGGAAGTCCGCAGGAGCATCACCGAGGGTTCATCGGATGATCGACGGAAGTTCGCCGGAAACTCGCCGGAAGAAGCGATTGACGCACCGAAGCAAAGCTGCAGAAATTGTCTTAGATCTAATCGTAGTTAGCATGTTGATTAAGTTGGAAAATGGGAGGTGATCCCATTAGCTTAATCTTGGGGCAATTGGGCCCCTGAAAGACTGAAATTGGGCCGAATGGAGCTAACCATTCGGACCCTGATTGCACCAGGAGGTGCAATCGCCTAGGCCAGGAGGTGGCACCGCCTGGGCTAAGCCTCCCAACGAGACTGGGCGGTGCAACCTCCCCAGCCAGGAGGTGGCACCACCTGAGCTCAGTCTTCGAGCAAGACTGGGCGGTGCAACCTCCCTTAAGAGAGGTGGCACCGCCTGAGCTCGATCTTCGAGCTCTGGCAAAGAGGTGCAACCGCCTCAGTCAAGAGGTGGCGCCGCCTGGGCTCAGTCTTCGAGCTCTGCCAGGCGGTGCAACCTCTCCAGTCAGGAGGTGCAACCGCCTGATCCCGGAATTCCTGGATTTGATCGTTTTGAGCTCCAAATTTGAACTGGGTTGGGGCCTATAAATACCCCACCCATTCAGCACTGAAAGCATAGAACACACACTCGAAATCTTGCTATCTTTCTGTGTTTCTTAGAGCTCAAAACTGCTAGTTCTCCTCTTTCTATTCTTCAAGTTTGAGTTGTAAAGAGAGGAGAGAAAACTTCTGTAAGGGTTGTCTCCTAAGCCCGTCAAAAGGAGTGAATCTGTAAGAGGGTAGTTGGCCTTCGCCTATTGAAGGAAGGGGTCTAGTTGACGTCGGTGACCTCGTCGATGGAGGAAGCCAAAAGTGGAGTAGGTCAAGACTGACCGAACCACTCTAAATCTCTAGTTTGCGTTTATTTTGAGCACTTTATCATTACTGCAAACCTCCTACATAGCTACTGCTCTCTGCGCCTTTACAAGTTTCTAAGTGCTGATCTTTCCGAATCTGCATTCAGACCTAAATCGGTGTTTTCATACATTACAGTTTACGTTTACGTTTTGATTCTGCAAAACTGTCTTCTGCGCTTTTACGAACGAAGTTTCTAAGTTCAGATCCCTTTAAAATTGTGTTTAGACGTAAAACTGTGTTTTAGACGTAAACTACTTTTAAACGTAAAACTACGTTTAGACGTAAAACTACGTTTAGACGCAAACTGCGTTTAGACGTAAAACTACGTTTAGACGTAAAACTGTTTTTAGACATAAAACTGCGTTTAGACGCAAACTGCACTGCGCTTAGACGCAATCTGATTTTAGACGTAAACTGCGCTTAGACGCAAACTGCGCTTAAACGCAAACTGCGCTTAGACGCAAACTGCGCTTAGACGCAATCTGAGTTTAGACGTAAACTACGCTTAGACGCAAACTGCGCTTAAACGCAATCTGAGCTTAGACGCAAACTGCGTTTAGATGCAAACTGCGCTTAGACGCAATCTGCATTTAGACGCAAACTGCAAACTGCGTAAATTGCGCTTAGACGCAAACTGTGTTTAGACATAAACTGCACTTAATCATAAGTATTCTTAGAATCGGCTTTTGCATCAAAATAGTTTTTATCAAACGAACGCAGCTTTCGTTTTTAATCGCTGAAAGATTTCTGCTGCACTAATTCACCCCCCCCCTCTTAGTGCTCTCGATCCTAACACAGTCTTCGAGCTCTGGCAGGAGGTGCAACCGCCCCTGACAGGAGGTGGCACCGCCTAGAGGCTCAGTCTTCGAGCTCTGCCAGGCGGTGCAACCGCTCCAATCAGGAGGTGCAACCGCCTGATCCCGGAATTCCGGGAATCGACAGCTTTGAGCTCCAAATTTGAACTGGGTTGGGGCCTATAAATACCCCACCCATTCAGCACTGAAAGAGCACAGACATACATCGAAATCTTGATCTTTTTCTTGTTGAATCTCGGATTTTGATGATAAAATCAATTGATGGGTTATTTGATCTAATCCATATTATTGAGTTAAGTGTGCAGGATTAACTACGATAACCAGAAAACACAAAGCGAGAATACCGGAGTCAAGTTCGATGGACGTTTAAGAGTCCGAAGAATCGTCGGAGATGCTGCCAGAACCAACCGAGAAGAAATCGGGAACCTGTCGGAATTTTCGGAAGTTCGCCGAAGAGATCGTTGGAGGTTCACGGAGATCACCGAGAAGGCTCGGCTACTCATTAAAGTCATCACAAGTTCGGGAGCTTGCTAGAAGCCCGTCGGCAGAAAGTTCGTCGGAAAGCTCGCCAGAACAAGACTCGACGTTCGCGGTTGAAAATTTGCTTAGGATGTGTTTTGGTTATGTAGTCCACTTGTAATTAGGATTAGGATTAAGAGATAATCCTATATCCTGGTTAGGGGCCAACTGGGCCCAAAGTCAGAGTTGGTTTAGGCTAAACCAGCGAACTAGAGAGCCAAGATTGAAGCCCAACTAGTGGCTGAAAACACTGTAGTCGGGCTGAAAACACTGTAGGCGGTGGCACCGCCTAACTGGGCGGTGGCACCGCCCAGCACCCGAGTGCTGGGCGGTGACACCTCCTTGGCTGGGCGGTTGCACCGTCCAGCACCCGAGCGCTGGGCGGTGGCACCGCCTGGCTGGGCGGTGGAACCGCCAGCACCGGGAACCCTAAGAGAATTCAAATTTTGGAGCCCAAAATTTGAATCCTCTTGAGGCCTATAAATACCCCTCAAATCTCAGCTGAGGTTACAACTTTTGAGAAGCATTTTGATTGAGAGAAAAGTCTTAGAAAGTCTTAGCAAGTCTTGTTTTCAATTTGCTAGAGAGTTCTCCTCCTTCTTTCTTATTGAAAATTTGTAAGAGGTTGAGCTGCTTGTAAAAGGTTGTAAGAGGGGTGTTTACCCTTCCATTTCAAGAGACTTGCTAGTGGAAGGTGGGAGCCTCATCGAAGAGGGGCCTCGCAAGTGGAGTAGGTCATTTGACCGAACCACTCTAAAAATCGGCGTAATCTCTAGTTTGCTTTTTATTATTGTCATTTACATTACTGCAAATCTTCTTACTGCTTTAGTTCCTTATTACTCTTGCTGCGCAACTTTAAGAATACGCCTTCAAGTTAAATTTCTCAAGTTTCGTTCTTAACGTACGAAAGATTTTGTTAAAATCGAAGTTTTAATCCGCTGCACTAATTCACCCCCCCCTCTTAGTGCCGCTCCGATCCTAACAAGTGGTATCAGAGCAAGGTTATCTCTCATATTTGGTTTAATACCCAAGAGAGATGGCTTACTCTGGCATGCAAGAGGGCCATTCTATTGCACGACCACCTTTGTTTAATGGGTCGGATTACACATATTGGAAGACTCGCATGAGAATCTTCCTCATTTCTATGGACTTTGAGCTTTGGTCTATTGTCGAGAATGGATTTCAAAAATCTTCTCTTCCGATGAGCGAATGGAATGAATCGGAGAAGAAGGTTTTTGCTTTAAATGCAAAGGCTATGAATGCCTTGTTTTGTGCACTAGACAAAAACGAATTTAATCGTGTTTCAATGTGTGATTCGGCTTTTGATATTTGGAGAACTCTTGAGGTCACTCATGAAGGCACTAGCCGAGTGAAAGAGTCCAAAATCAACATCCTTGTGCACTCTTATGAACTTTTCCGAATGAAACCAAGTGAGTCCATCGGAGACATGTACACCCGGTTTACGGATGTCATCAATGGACTCAAAGCTCTTGGTAAAGATTTTACTAACTTTGAACTAGTAACTAAAATCTTAAGATCCCTCCCTAAAAGTTGGGATCCAAAAGTTACGGCCATTCAAGAGGCCAAAGACCTTAAAGCATTCCCTCTTGAAGAACTTATTGGGTCTCTAATGACCTACGAAATGACATGTCAAGCTCATGACGAGCTCGAGAACCCCCTTCCAAAGAACAGGAAGGATATGGCACTCAAATCACAAGAAGACCACTTGAAAGGAACATCAAGTGATGAGGACAGTGACAATGACATTGCACTTTTGACTCAAAAGTTTAAAAAATATTTAAGAAAGAACAGATTTAAAAATAATACAAAAAATAAATTTGAACAAAAGAAGGACCAAGTGATTTGCTATGAATGCAAAAAACCGGGACACTACAAGAACGATTGTCCTCAAGCCAAAAAGAGGACATCAAAGAAGAAGGCGTTCAAGGCAACGTGGGATGATTCAAGCGCATCCGAAGAAGAGGAGTCCAACACCGAGCAAGTTGCTCATTACGCGCTAATGGCTTTAGGAGAAGAGGTATGTGATTTACTTAATGAAGATTTATCTTTTGAAGAACTCTCTATCGCTTTTCATGAATTATTTGATGAATGTAGAACTGTTAGCAAGAAGTTAAGTATCTTAAAGAAAGAGCATGCTTTGCTACAAGATAAGTTTGATAATATTCAAACTCCTCCATGCTCTAAGTGTGAGCATTTAGAAGCAATAAAAAATGAAAATTTGCTTCTTAAAGAAACCTTAAACAAGTTTAAGGTTGGTAGCAAAGGATTAGATATGATCCTTGCACACAAGGGTCACATCGCAAATAGAAATGGAATTGGATTTGTAAAAGGATTACATCAAAATCCTACCACTTTCATAAAAGGACCTACATTACATGTTTCCTCTTATATGCAATGCAACTTCTGTTGCAAATCTGGACATATTGCCTACAAATGTCCTTTTAGGAAAATGAGTTCACAAAAATTAATATGGGTTCCTAAAGGAACTATAAAGGATTCGATAATAAATAACAAAGTTAGTGGGTCAATTTTTGAGGCACCCAAAATCAAATGGGTACCTAAAAATCATCCTCTTTTATAGAAAAACCCACAAGCTAGGAGCAAGAGATGGTATCTCGATAGTGGATGCTCAAGACATATGACTGGAGATCCATCTCATTTCTCTATGCTCACTAGCAAAGAAGAAGGGTACGTCACCTTCGGAGACAACAACAAAGGCAAAATCATTGGCAAGGGAACTATTGGTAACAAATTTAGTTTTTCCATTGATGATGTTTTACTAGTTGATGGATTGAAACACAATCTCTTAAGTATAAGTCAACTATGCGATAAAGGTTATATCGTTAGGTTTGAATCAAATATGTGCATTATTGAAAAACCAAATCATAACATGACTATGATTGCTTTAAAACAAAATAATGTCTATACCATCAATCTTGATGAACTAAGTAATGAAATGTGCTTCTCCGTCGTAAATGATGATGCTTGGCTTTGGCATAGGAGATTAGGCCATGCAAGCATGAAAACAATATCTAAGATCTCATCTCAAGAATTAGTACGAGGAATTCCAAATTTAAAGTTTATTAAGGACAAAGTATGCGATGCATGTCAACTAGGCAAACAAATAAAAACAAGCTTCAAACCAAAAAATCAAATTAGCACTACTAGACCATTACAATTGATCCATTTGGACTTATTTGGACCAATTGATACAACAAGTCTAGGTGGAAGCAAATATGCTTTTGTGATTGTGGATGACTACTCTAGATACACTTGGACCTATTTCTTAGCTCACAAAAGTGATTGCTTCAAGTGTTTCTCTAAATTTTGTAAACTCACTCAAAACGAAAAAGGCTTCATGATTTCATCAATTCGGAGTGATCACGGTGGTGAATTCCAAAACCGTGACTTTCAAAATTTTTGCGAAAGTAATGGGTACAATCACAACTTCTCAACTCCAAGAAATCCTCAACAAAATGGAGTAGTTGAAAGGAAAAATAGAAACCTACAAGAAATGGCAAGAACTATGTTGAATGAACAAAGTTTACCTAAGTACTTTTGGGCCGAAGCCGTAAATACGGCTTGCTACATCATGAATAGAGTCCTAATAAGACCATCATTATCCAAAACTCCCTATGAATTATGGAATAACAAAAAACCAAACATCTCCTATTTTAAAGTTTTTGGTTGTAAATGCTTTATTTTAAATGAAAGGGATGCTTTAGGAAAATTTGATGCTAAATCCGATGAAGGCATCTTTCTTGGTTACTCTTCCGTTTCTAAAGCTTTTCGGGTTTTTAATAAAAGAACTTTAGTAATTGAAGAGTCTATTCATGTAGTTTTTAATGAAATTTCCGATTTAAAGAAAAATGATTTTGATGATGATCTTGGTTTTGATAATTTGAATTTAAATGAACCCTCTCCTCAAAATAGCCATTTGAATGCATCTTCTTCCGAAATTTCTTTACCAAAAGAATGGAAGTATGTAGATGCTCATCCAAAAGAGCAAATTATAGGAGATACATCAAAAGGGGTTCAAACTCGTTCTTCTTTCAAAAATTTTTGTACTAACGCCGCCTTCCTTTCTCAAATTGAACCTAAATGCATTGACGAAGCCTTAAAAGATGATTTTTGGATCATTGCAATGCAAGAAGAATTGAACCAATTTGAGAGGAATGAGGTATGGAAGCTTGTTCCTAGACCAAGTGACCACTTAGTCATAGGTACTAAGTGGGTCTTTAGAAACAAGCAAGACGAAAATGGTATTGTGGTTAGAAACAAGGCTAGATTAGTGGCCAAAGGTTTCAACCAAGAAGAAGGTATCGATTACGAAGAAACCTTCGCTCCCGTGGCTCGATTAGAAGCCATAAGGATGCTCCTTGCCTATGCTAGTAGTAATAATTTTAAACTATTTCAAATGGATGTTAAAAGTGCTTTCTTGAATGGTTTTATTTCCGAAGAAGTATTTGTCGAACAACCTCCCGGATTTGAAAATTCTCTTCTTCCTAATCATGTATTCAAATTGACTAAAGCTCTCTATGGCTTAAAACAAGCTCCTAGAGCTTGGTATGAAAGGCTTAGTTCCTTTCTTATTTTAAATAATTTTACCAAAGGCAAGGTTGATACTACATTGTTTATTAAACATTTTGAAAATAATTTTCTTATTGTGCAAATTTATGTTGACGATATTGTGTTTGGCTCTTCGGATGAATCACTATGTGAATCATTTGCCAAATGTATGAGTCTTGAATTTGAAATGAGTTTAATGGGTGAATTAACTTTCTTTTTGGGATTACAAATCAAACAACTTAGTGATGGTATATTTCTTAACCAATCCAAATATACATTAGAATTGTTAAAACGATTTAACATGGATAATTCAAAAGCAATAAACACCCCTATGAGTACTGCGACTAAGTTAGATATGGATGAAAATGGTGAAAGTTTCGATCAAAAAACATATAGGGGAATGATAGGTAGTCTACTCTACCTTACCGCGACTAGACCGGATATTATGTTTAGTGTAGGACTTTGTGCTAGGTTTCAATCAAATCCTAAATTATCTCATCTCAAAAGTGTTAAAAGAATATTTAGGTATCTTAAAGGAACTCCAAATTTAGGATTATGGTATCCAAAATTTGAAAAATTTGATTTAATAGCCTATGCGGATGCCGATTTTGGCGGATGCAGAATAGATAGAAAAAGTACATCCGGAACATGCCAATTTTTAGGACATGCACTTGTTTCTTGGACTTCCAAGAAACAAAATTCAGTTGCACTATCTACGGCGGAAGCCGAATACATTGCTGCGAGTGCATGCTGTGCACAAGTTGTTTGGATGAAAAACACATTAGAAGACTATGGAATTCACTTTAAAAATATTCCCATAAAATGTGATAATACTAGTGCCATATGTCTTACTAAAAATCCAATTCAGCATTCTAGAACTAAGCACATCGACGTTAGGCATCATTTCATACGCGATCATGTCCTTAACAATAATATTGTTCTAGAATTCATTGACACAAAGCATCAATTAGCGGATATATTCACAAAAGCCTTGAATGAAGACCAATTTGAATTCATTAGAAGGGAATTAGGTATGTTAAATTGTCCCTAAACAATAAACTTGTTTGATTGGATTTTCCGTAAAGTTTTTCATCTTCTTTCCATCTCTCATTCTCCTTCAAATTCCATATGACATGTTGTGAAATCTCGAAATCGACTTTGATGACTTGATTATGAATTTCAAGTTAGCGATTTGATTTAAATAAGTTTTATCTAAATCATAATCTTGATCTTGCAAAATTGGAATCACAAATAATATCTTTTGGCATTCATGAATTGATACTTACAAATATGAAAGTATTGGCATTCATGACTTGAATTTGATTGAATGCTTAAATTAATCATTCTCCTATGTTTCAAAAATTCTTTAAATGCCTTATGTGATGATTAAAAAGTAATGTTGAGATTTTCATGAATTTGACGATTTGAATGAGTTTGTATTCGAATTATGATCTTGACTTCGTGAGATTACTACTTGAATTTTTATCCCAATCTCTCTCTTATACATCTACAATTTCTGTTATTCATAGGAAGAAGAGATTAGATAATATGAATGCATGCTGAATTTTCCTCTAAAATGAACTCTGCGTAAATATTTTTGCATACTTAATTTTCAATGATAAAATCGTTGTATGACAAAATATGTGCTTCAAGTCTCATTTTCCTTTTTGTTGATGACAAAGGGGGAGAAAAGTGATGACTTATATCATTCTTAATAGCATGACAATATGAATTGCAAAATCCTTGAGAAAAGTGATCGATCGATGATTATCTTATATGCCTTGCAAAATCCTTGAAAATATTGTAAGATTGATTGATCATATTGAATGCATGTCTAAAATGTATAATCATGCAATTCAAGTTGAAAATCTTTATCTCTTGTCATAGTAAAATTTGTCTCTTATCTTTCGACTTGAAAAAGATTTTCATCAAAGTTTCGCATTTACATTATGCTTAATGAGAATAACGATAAGTTCTACGGTTAGAGCTTATAGGTTTATACTTGAATTCAATGATGAAATTCAAGTGTTTTATCTTCTCATAATATGGCATATAGATAGGGGGAGTTACGTTTAACTCCGTCATCAATTGATTGTCATCATCAAAAAGGGGGAGATTGTTGAATCTCGGATTTTGATGATAAAATCAATTGATGGGTTATTTGATCTAATCCATATTATTGAGTTAAGTGTGCAGGATTAACTACGATAACCAGAAAACACAAAGCGAGAATACCGGAGTCAAGTTCGATGGACGTTTAAGATTCCGAAGAATCGTCGGAGATGCTGCCAGAACCAACCGAGAAGAAATCGGGAACCTGTCGGAATTTTCGGAAGTTCGCCGAAGAGATCGTTGGAGGTTCACGGAGATCACCGAGAAGGCTCGGCTACTCATTAAAGTCATCACAAGTTCGGGAGCTTGCTAGAAGCCCGTCGGCAGAAAGTTCGTCGGAAAGCTCGCCAGAACAAGACTCGACGTTCGCGGTTGAAAATTTGCTTAGGATGTGTTTTGGTTATGTAGTCCACTTGTAATTAGGATTAGGATTAAGAGATAATCCTATATCCTGGTTAGGGGCCAACTGGGCCCAAAGTCAGAGTTGGTTTAGGCTAAACCAGCGAACTAGAGAGCCAAGATTGAAGCCCAACTAGTGGCTGAAAACACTGTAGTCGGGCTGAAAACACTGTAGGCGGTGGCACCGCCTAACTGGGCGGTGGCACCGCCCAGCACCCGAGTGCTGGGCGGTGACACCTCCTTGGCTGGGCGGTTGCACCGTCCAGCACCCGAGCGCTGGGCGGTGGCACCGCCTGGCTGGGCGGTGGAACCGCCAGCACCGGGAACCCTAAGAGAATTCAAATTTTGGAGCCCAAAATTTGAATCCTCTTGAGGCCTATAAATACCCCTCAAATCTCAGCTGAGGTTACAACTTTTAAGAAGCATTTTGATTGAGAGAAAAGTCTTAGAAAGTCTTAGCAAGTCTTGTTTTCAATTTGCTAGAGAGTTCTCCTCCTTCTTTCTTATTGAAAATTTGTAAGAGGTTAAGCTGCTTGTAAAAGGTTGTAAGAGGGGTGTTTACCCTTCCATTTCAAGAGACTTGCTAGTGGAAGGTGGGAGCCTCATCGAAGAGGGGCCTCGCAAGTGGAGTAGGTCATTTGACCGAACCACTCTAAAAATCGGCGTAATCTCTGGTTTGCTTTTTATTATTGTCATTTACATTACTGCAAATCTTCTTACTGCTTTAGTTCCTTATTACTCTTGCTGCGCAACTTTAAGAATACGCCTTCAAGTTATATTTCTCAAGTTTCGTTCTTAACGTACGAAAGATTTTGTTAAAATCGAAGTTTTAATCCGCTGCACTAATTCACCCCCCCCTCTTAGTGCCGCTCCGATCCTAACATTTATGTGATTCTTAGAGCTCAAAATTGTTGTAAAGGCCAAAAGTTTTTCTCCCTCTTTTCTTCCAAGTTCTGAGTTGTAATGAGAGGAGAGAAAATTCTGTAAGGGTTATCTCCCAAGCCCATCAAAAGGAGTGAAACTGTAAAAGGGTGGGTGGCCTTCGCCTATTGAAGGAAGGCCTCTAGTTGACGTCGGTGACCTCGTTGGTGGAGGAAGCCAAAAGTGGAGTAGGTCAAGATTGACCGAACCACTCTAAATCTCAGTTTGCATTTACTTTGAGCATTTTATCTTTACTGCAAACCTCCTAAATAGCTACTACCTTCTACGTTTTTACGAACGAGTTCCTAAGTTCAGAGCTTTCCGAATCTGCGTTTAGACGTAAATCGGCTTTTTCGTACGATCATTACATTTCAGTTTACGTTGACGTTTTGATTTCAATCATAACTGCAAACTGCCTTCTGCGCATTTATAAAACATATCTCAAAGTTCAGTATCTTCAAAATTGACATTTAGACGTAAACCAGTTTTATCGTACGAACGTCGCATTTCAGTTTGCGCTTGCATTCTGATTTTCATCATAAACTGCAAACTGCATTTGTAGATTTACTTTAACGTCATCTCGCTTAATCTTAAGTTAAAGTAATCTTAGAATCGGCTTTTACATCGAAATCATTTTTATCAAACAAACGCAGCTTTCGATTTTAATAGTGAAAGATTTCCACTGTACTAATTCACCCCCCCTCTTAGTGCTCTTGATTCTAACAATTGGTATCAGAGCCCGGTATTTCTCATTTCAGATTTACACCCGAGAGAAATGGCTCTTCATGGCTTTCAAGAGGGCTTATCGGTTTTTCATCCACCGTTGTTTAACGGATTGGACTACACTTATTGGAAAACTCGAATGAGAGTTTTCTTGATTTCTATGAATTTGGATTTAGGGAATATCATTGAAAACGATTTTCAACTTCCCTCTAAACCGATGAACGAATGGTCGAATGGCCTTATTTTGTGCTTTAGACAAAAATGAGTTCAATCGGATTTCTACGTGCGAAACGACTTTTGACAATTGGCGAACAATTGAAATCACGCATGAGGGAACTAGTAGAGTCAAATACTCGAAAGTTAACATTTTATTGCATGATTTTGAGCTTTTTCGAATGCAACCAAGCGAGACTATAGGCGACATGTACACCCGTTTCACAGATGTCGTCAATAGTTTAAGAGCTCTTGGAAAATATTTTTCGGATTTTGAACTCGTAAATAAGATTTTGCGTTCTCTTTCTAAGAAGTGGGATTCAAAAGTAACTGCAATACAAGAAGCTAAAAACCTAAACAACTTACCACTTGAAGAACTAATTGGTTCGTTGATGACATATGAAATGGTGCACAATGCACATGATGAACATGTTGAACACAATCACCTTCCAAAGAACAGGAAGGATTTGGAACTCCGAACAAATGGCCGATGATGACATATGAAGTGGATCATCGCAAGTCCAAGAGTTTGCCGGTGTTGAATCTCGTATTTAGATGATGAAATTACTTGATATATGTTTATGATTTAATCTGCGTTTTGAGTGACGTAGGATGCCTCGATCAGGATGAGACAATTAAAGCAGGAAAATCATGTTGTGCCGGAGGAACATGTCTGAAGATTGGACGTCGGGCCGATGGATCGATCGACGTATCGACAGAAGGCTTCGGGCCGTGGACTCGGGCATCGGGCCAAGAAGAGCAGGTATTGTGCCCAGGATATCGAAGTTGCGGAGTCAACTGGCCGATTGGGCAATAGGCTGCAGGAGAGGACGATGCGCCGAAGAATCAGACGAAGCATCGAGAGACCAATGACATGCCGGACAACTTGGTTAATTGCTTAGGATTAATTGTCTTGATCGAAGTTTTGTTTTAAGTGTGCAGGATTAACTAGGATGGAAGAAAGACATGCAGCAGGAGTTGCGCCGGAGTCAAGACAATGATCACGTTGGGAGTTCGAGAGTTCGATGGAAGTTCGGACAATCGTCGGAGGTTCTACGGGAACAAATCCGAAAAGTCCATGAGCTTGCCAAAGAAGCTCGTCGGAACTCGCCAAGTGGATCGTCGCAAGTCAAGGAGTTTGCCGGAAGTCCACAAGAGCATCACCGAGGGTTCATCGGATGATCGACGGAAGTTCGCCGGAAACTCGCCGGAAGAAGCGATTGACGCACCGGAGCAAGCTGCAGAAATTGTCTTAGCATTTATCGTAGTTAGCACAATGATTAAGTTGGAAATGGGAGGTGATCCCATTAGCTTAATCTTGGGGCAATTGGGCCCCTGAAAAACCCAAATTGGGTCGAATGGATCTACCCATTCGGACCCTGATTGCTGTGGGAGGTGCGACCGCCCAGGCCAGGAGGTAGCACCGCCTAGGCTAAGCCTCCGAGTGAGACTGGGCGGTGCAACCACCCTAGCCAGGAGGTGGCACCGCCTGGGCTCAGTCTCCGAGCGAGACTGGGCGGTGCAACCTCCCCTAACAAGAGGTGGCACCGCTTGAGCTCAGTCTTCGAGCTCTGCCAAGCGGTGCAACCGCCTCAGTCAGGAGGTGCAACCGCTTGAGCTCAGTATTCGAGCTCTGGCAGGAGGTCCAACCGCCCCTGACAGGAGGTGGCACCGCCTAGAGGTTCAGTCTTCGAGCTCTGCCAGGCGGTGCAACCGCTCCATTTAGGAGGTGCAACCGCCTGATCCCAGAATTCCGGGAATTGACAGCTTTGAGCTCCAAATTTGAACTGGGTTGGGGCCTATAAATACCCCACCCATTCAGCACTGAAAGAGCACAGACATACATCGAAATCTTGATCTTTTTCTGTGATTCTTAGAGCTCAAAATTGTTGTAAAGGCCAAAAGTTCTTCTTCCTCTTTTCTTCCAAGTTCTGAGTTGTAAAGAGAGGAGAGAAAATTCTCTAAGGGTTATCTCCTAAGCCCGTCAAAAGGAGTGAAACTGTAAAAGGGTGGTTGGCCTTCGCCTATTGAAGGAAGGCCTCTAGTTGACGTCGGTGACCTCGTCGGTGGAGGAAGCCAAAAGTGGAGTAGGTCAAGATTGACCGAACCACTCTAAATCTCGGTTTGCATTTACTTTGAGCATTTTATCTGTACTGCAAACCTCCTAAATAGCTACTGCCTTCTGCGCTTTTACGAACGAGTTTCTAAGTTCAGAGCTTTCCGAATCTGCGTTTAGACGTAAATCGGCTTTTTCGTACGATCATTACATTTCAGTTTACGTTTACATTTTGATTTCAATCATAACTGCAAACTGCCTTCTACGCATTTATAAAACATATCTCAAAGTTCAGTATCTTAAAAATTGACATTTAGACGTAAACCAGTTTTATCGTACGAACGTCGCATTTCAGTATGCGCTTGCATTCTGATTTTCATCATAAACTACAAACTACCTTTGTAGATTTACTTTAACGTCATCTCGTTTAATCTTAAGTTAAAGTAACCTTAGAATCGGCTTTTACATCGAAATCATTATTATCAAACAAACGCAGCTTTCGATTTTAATAATAAAAGATTTCCGCTGCACTAATTCACCCCCCCCCCCCCCTCTTAGTGCTCTTGATCCTAACAGCCGAAAGTCCGCAGGAGCATCACCGAGGGATCATCGGATGATCGACGGAAGTTCGCCGGAAGAAGCGATTGACGCACTGGAGCAAGTTGCAGTAAATGTCTTAGGAAAAATCGTAGTTAGCACAATGATTAAGTTGGAAATGGGAGGTGATCCCATTAACTTAATCTTGGGGCAATTGGGCCCCTGAAAAACCCAAATTGGGCCGAATGGATCAACCCATTCGGACCTTGATTTCTGGCGGGAGGTGCAACCGCCCAAGCCAGGAGGTAGCACCGCCTGGGCTAAGTCTCCGAGCGAGACTAGGCGGTGCAACCGCCCAAGCCAGGAGGTAGCACCGCCAGGGCTAAGTCTCCGACCGAGACTGGGCGGTGCAACCGCCCCAACCAGGAGGTGGCACCGCCTGGGCTCAGTCTCCGAGCGAGACTGGGCGGTGCAACCTCCCTTGACAGGAGGTGGCACCGCCTGGGCTCGGTCTCCGAGCACTGGCTGAGCGGTGCAACCGCCTCAGTCAGGAGGTGCAATCGCTTGAGCTCGGTCTTCGAGCTCTGGCAAGAGGTGCAACCGCCCCTGACAGGAGGTAGCACCACCCAGAGGTTCAGTCTTCGAGCTCTGCCAGGCGGTGCAACTGCTCCAGTCAGGAGGTGCAACCGCTTGATCCCGGAATTCTGGGAATTGATAGTTTTGAGCTCCAAATTTGAACTGGTTTGGGGCCTATAAATACCCCACCCATTCAGCACTGAAAGGGTATGAACTTACACCGAAATCTTGATCCTTTTCTATGATTCTTAGAGCTCAAAATTGTTGTAAAGGCCAAAAGTTCTTCGCCCTCTGTTCTTCCAAGTTCTGAGTTATAAAGAGAGGAGAGAAAATTCTATAAGGGTTGTCTCCTAAGCCCGTCAAAAGGAGTGAAACTGTAAAAGGGTGGTTGGCCTTCGCCTATTGAAGGAAGGCCTCTAGTCGACGTTAGTAACCTCGTCGGTGGAGGAAGCCAAAAGTGGAGTAGGTCAAGATTGACCGAACCACTTTAAATCTCGGTTTGCATTTACTTTGAGCATCTTATCTTTACTGCAAACCTCCTCAATAGCTTACTGCCTTCTGTGTTTTTACGAACGTGTTTCAAATTTCAGTGCTTTCCGAATCGGGGTTTAATACGCAAATCAGTTTTATCGTACGAACGTCGTATTTCAGTTTGCGTTACGTTCTAATTTCCATTATAACTGCAAAATGACTTTATATCTTTGCTTTAACTGCATCTCGCTTTATCTTAAGTTAAAGTGGTTTACGAATCAGCTTTTATACTAAAATCGCTTTTATCGTACGAACGTCGTATTTCAATTTGCGCTTATATTCTGATTTCCATCATAACTGCAAACTGCGTTCATATCTTTGCCGCATCTCTCCTAGTGAAAAGTTGAAGTGATTTACGAATCGGCTTTCTTACCAAAATCACTTCTATCAAACGAAAGCAGTTTTCGATTTTAATCGCAAAAGCTTTTCCGCTGCACTAATTCACCCCCCCCCCCTCTTAGTGCTCTTGATCCTAACACCGCCCCCCCCCCCCCCCCCCCCCTCATAGTGCCGACTCGATCCTAAAAATTGATATCAGAGCTCAGTTACTCTCGATTTGGTTTAAAACTCAAGAGAGATAGCTTTTGTCAACAATCAAGATGGTCATTCTATCACTCGTCCTCCCATATTCAATGGGATGGATTACACGTATTAGAAAACTAGGATGAAGATCTTCTTAATTTCTATGGATTTCGAGTTATGGAATATTGTTAAAAATGAATTTCAAAAGTCTTCTCTTCCAATAAGCAAATGGAATGACTTGGAGAAGAAGACTTTCTCTTTGAACGCCAAAGCTATGAATGCTTTGTTTTATGCTATGGATAAAAATGAATTCAATCGAGTTTCTATTTGCGAAATGGCTTATAACATTTGATATACACTTGAAATCATACATGAAGACATAAGTAGGGTTAAGGAGTCAAAAATTAATCTTTTGATTCATAGTTATGAATTGTTTCGCATGAAACCAAGTGAGACCATTGGAGACATGTACACCTAGTTTACAGATGTCGTCAATAGTCTTAAAGGCCTTGGTAAAAGTTTTTCGAATGTTGAACTTGTTAACAAGATCCTAAGATCCCTTCCAAAGAGTTTGGATCCTAAAGTAACTGCTATTCAAGAAACAATGGATTTGAATAACTTTCCTCTCGAAGAACTTATCGAGTCACTAATGACCTATGAGATGACTTGCAATGGTCATGAAGAGCTTAAGAACAACCTTCCAAAGAATAGGAAGGATATGACACTAAGAACTTATGAAGACCACTTGAAAAAAAGTTCAAGTGATGAGGATTATGATGATCACTTGGCACTCTTGACAAGAAGGTTCAAAAAATTTATAAACAAATAAATTTAAAAATGATACTAAAAATAAAATTGAACCCAAGAAAGAACAAGTTATATGCTATGAATGCAAGAAGCCAGGACATTTCAAAAGAGAATGTCCCCAAGTGAAGAAAAAATAACTAAAGAAGAAGAAAGCGCTTAATGCAACTTGGGATGACTCAAGTGCATCCAAAGAAGATAAGCCAACTAACAAAGAGCAAGTTGCTCACTACGTATTGATGGCATATGGCGACGAGGTAAGTAACTCGATCAAAGCTTATTTATCTTTTGATGAATTATTAAGTGTTTTTCATGATTTATTTGATGAATGTAAATTAGTTAGTAAAAAGTATAAACTATTAAAAAAAGAGCATACTTCTCTTGTTAGTGATTTTAATAGATTAAAAATTGAGCATGATGATAGTTTAGCTCCTTGCACAAAATGTGATGAATTAGAAACGCTTAAAAAGGAGAATTTGCACCTACATGAAACCTTAGAAAAATTTGAAATAGGTAGCAAGTCCTTAAACATGATCCTTGCAAGTAAGAATCATTTTCATAGAAGAGATGGAATCGGCTTTGTGAGTAGCACTCATAAAAATCTAACCATCTTTGTTAAAGGCCCAAATTTGCATGTTTCACACCAAATAAATGCAACTTTTCTTACAAATTTAGATATATTGCTAATAAATATCTGTTTAAGAGATGTAGCCTACACAAATTGATTTGGGTCCCTAAAGGAATCGTAAAAAACTCCATGCAAAATGATAAATTGAGTCGATCAACTTTTGAGGCACCTAAGGTCAAATGGGTACCTAGAAATCACCCTTTTTTGTAGAAATGTTAACCATCATAAGCAAGGAGCAAGAGATGGTACTTTGATAGTGGATGCTCAAGGCATATAACCAGAGATTCATCTCAATTCTCTAAACTCACTAGCCTAGACGAAGGGTATGTCACCTTCGGAGATAACAACAAGGGTAAAATCATTGGTAAAGGAACTATACATAACAAATCTAACTTTTTGATTAAAGATGTATTGTTGGTTGATGGCTTAAAATATAATCTTTTGAGCATTAGTCAATTACGTGATAAAGGATATGTCATTAGATTTGAATCCAATGCTTGCATTATTGAACAACCACACAAAAACACTTCTATAATTGCCTTAAAACAAAATAATATGTACACTATTGACATTGACGATCTTTGTAATGAAATATATTTTTAAGTTTTGAATGACAATGCTTAGCTTTGGCATAGGAGATTAAGTCATGCTAGCATGAAACTAATCTCTCAAATCTCATCTAGAGAACTTGTAAGAGGTATTCTTAACATTAAGTTTGTTAAAGATAATATGTATGATGCATGTCAACTAGGAAAATAAATAAAAGGTAGTTTCAAACCAAAGAATCAAATAAGTACCTCTAGACCATTGCAATTGATCCATATGGATTTGTTTTGACCAATTGATATATTAAGCTTAGGAGGTAGCAAATACGCCGTTATCATTATGGACGATTATAGTAGATACACTTGGACATACTTCTTAGCACACAAAAGTGATTGCTTTAGGTATTTTTCTAAGTTTTATAAACTTGTTCAAAATGAAAAATGCTTTATGATTTCATCAATTCGGAGTGATCATGGTGGCGAATTTTAAAATCATGATTTCTAAAATTTTTATGAATCTAATGGATATAACCATAATTTCTCTACTCCAAGAAATCCTCAACAAAATGGAGTAGTAGAAAGAAAAAATAGAAATTTACAAGAAATGGCAAAAACCATGTTAAACGAATATAGCCTACCCAAATATTTTTGGGCCGAAACTATTAATACGACATGCTATGTCACAAATAAGATTCTAGTAAGACCATTACTTTCCAAAACTCCATATGAATTGTGGAATGACAAAAAACCCAGCATTTTATATTTTAAAATTTTTGATTGTAAACGTTTTATCTTGAATGAAAAAGATGCCTTGGAAAGTTTGATACAAAATCCGCTGAAGGGATTTTTCTTGACTATTCTTCTATTTCTAAAGTCTTTCGTATCTTTAACAAAAGAACTTTGGTTATAGAAGAGTCTATTCTTATTGTATTTAATGATGTTTCTGAATTTAAGATAAATGAGTTTGATAATGATCTTAATTTTGATACTTTGAATTTAAATGAACCCTCTTCTCCAACTGGTAACTTGGATACATCTTCTTCCGAAACATCCTTACCCAAAGAATGAAATTATGTAGATGCTCATCCTAAGGATATAATCATAGGAGACACATTAAAAGGGGTTCAAACTCATTCTTCTCGTAAAAAGTTTTATGCCAACGTCACTTTTCTTTCTCAAATTGAACATAAATGCATTGACGAGGCCTTGGAAGATGATTCATGGGTTATCACAATGCAAGAAGAGTTGAACTAATTTGAGAAAAATATGGTGTGGAAGCTTGTACTGAGGCCAAATGACCATTTAGTTATTGGTACTAAATGGGTCTTTAGAAACAAGCAAGATGAATTTGGTATCGTGGTTAAAAACATGGTTAGATTAGTAGCTAAGGGTTTCAACCAAGAAAAATGTATCGATTATGAAGAAACATTTGCTCCCATGGCATGATTAGAAAACATAAGGATGCTCCTTGCCTATGCTAGTAGTAATAATTTGAAGTTATTTCAAATGAATGTTAAAAATGCTTTGTTAAATGACTTTTTTTCCGAAGAAATTTATGATGAACAACCTCCCAGATTTGAGAATGATAATTTACCGAATCATGTGTTTAAATTGACTAAAGCACTCTATGGATTAAAACAAGCCCTAAGAGCTTGGTATGAGAGACTTAGCTCCTTTTTTATCAAAAATAATTTCTCTAAAAGCAAGGTCGCTACTACATTGTTTATTAAAAATTTTGAAAATAATTTTCTTATTGTTCAAATTTATTTTGATGATATTATTTTTAGTTCTACAAATGAATTCTTATGCGATTATGCGAATCATTTGCCAAGTGTACGAACCAAGAGTTTGAAATGAGTTTTAATGGGTGAACTAACTTTCTTTTTAGGCTTACAAATCAAACAACTCAGTGATAGTATTTTTCTTAGTCAAACAAAATATGCATTAGACTTGCTAAAACGGTTTAATATGGATAGTTCAAAGTCTATTAATACTCCTATAAGTACCTCTATTAAGCTAGACATTGACGAAAGCTGAGAAAGCTTTGATCAAAAAGCTTATAAGGGTATGATAGATAGTTTACTATACCTCACCGCAACTAGGCCGGACATCATGTTTAGCGTAGGACTTTATGCTAGATTTTAATCTAATCCTAAGCTATCTCATCTCAAAGCAGTTCAAATAATTCTTATATATCTTAAAGGAACCAGTAATCTAGGATTATGGTATCCAAAATCCAAAAACTTTGAATTAATTGCTTATGCTGAAGCGGATTTTGCTGGATGTAGAATAGATAGAAAAAGCACATCCGAAACATATCAATTCTTAGGTCATGCACTTGTCTCTTGGTCTTCTAAGAAACAAAACTTGGTTACACTATCTACAACCGAAGCCAAATACATAGCGGTTAGTGCATATTATGCACAAGTTATATGGATGACAAATACATTAGAAGATTATAAGATTCACCTTAAGAATATTCTCATAAAATGTGATAACACGAGTGCAATATGTTTAGTAAAAAATCCTATTCAATACTCAAGAACTAAACATATTGATATTACGCATCATTTTATAAGAGATCATGTTAATAACCATAAAATATCTCTAGAATTTATTGATACAAAATATCAATTAGCTGATATTTTTACAAAACCCTTGATTGAGGAACAATTTGATTTTATAAGAAAAGAATTAGGTATGTTAAATTTTTTTGACACATGAGTTCCTCTTTAATTTTTCTTCGAATTTTCTTAATTGAGTTCTCTTTCTTGAGATCATTTACTATTATTTCTTCACTTGAGATAAGATTTGAATCATGGATCTATGGTATGTTTAATGAGCCATATGAATTTTTACATATAATTTTTCTCCTCTTACGAAATTAGAACTTCAAAAACCTGATATGATGTTTGCGTAAACAATTGTGTGCACCACATAATGATAAAGATCTTGCTCGCTGGAACCACACAATGTTTGCACCACACCACAATGAAGCCAGTGCTCACTGCTTGTAGGCAGTGGCACCGCCCAACTGACAGTAGCACCGCTAGTGCTCACTACTTGTAGATGGTAGCACCGCCCAATTGGCAGTACCACTGCCCACAACTTGCCTTATATAAACACAAGTTAGGGCCGATAGTAGAACTGACCCTAACTCACTTTATACCTCTCTAAATAGCCCCAAATCCCTAATTCCTCTTGCTCTCCCTCTTGTAACTTAAAAGAACCCTCATCCTCTACAAAATCAAGGATCAATCTTAAACCCCCTTTTGGTGATCACAAGAAGGTTAAACTACTAAGGTAATCCCTAAACCAAATTGTTTCCTTCTTTGCATTACTTGTTCTTGTCTCTCATTTGTTCTTGATAAATGTAGTCTCCATGACTTTTAGAAGATTCTTAAATGACAAAGGGAAGAAGAGATTAGATGAAACCTATGATTCCCTACTCTTTGATTCTCCTCAATATACCCTTAAATTTTCAACCATAGAGTCTAGAAATGTTCATAAGGGTAAATACATAGATTTAGAGGATTTGAGTAATTTAGAACCAATTCAATGGTTTGTTAATCTAGATATCCTCTCAATTCTTCAAATAAGTGAACATATTTATCCTAGACTTGTTAGGCTGTTTTACAACAACTTGCATGTGGATGAACACGATAAGGTATCCACTTATCTCTTAGGACATCACATATCCATTGCAGATAGTATAATTTGTAACCTCATAGAAATTGCTTAGAAAGGGAAAGGTTGTTACTTTAGAGGCCAATGGGATGAATAATCAGTTGGGACCACCTATTCTGAAGCCTTAGGTACCATTTTTGGTAATCCATTTGTGAACATTTACTATCTTTCAACACCAAATTGCTTCATTACATCTTGATAAGTATTATGATCCCAAAAAAATATCATCATGATAAAGTTAGCCAAATGGAATTAGGAATGATGTATTGAAGTATGAAGGGACATGACAATTGTTTTAATTACCTGATACAACAAAACATGATTAAACTATCAAAAAAGGATATGATTTTTTCATATGGTGGTTTGATCACTAAACTAATCCATGCATATGACATAGTCATTCCACCTGACGAAGAAATCTTAAAACTAGATAGGTTTAATATAAAAAATAGAAACCTGCTAAGAAGATTAAGTTGTATAGTTAGAAATGGGACTTGGACTAGATTACCTAAAAGGACTGACCTCCTCCCACTTGATCTAGAACTTGAAACACCAATATTTAGGGAATATCCATCTCCTCCTACTGGTCCCTTTGAGACAACACCTTCAATAGAGCAAGCACCCTCCTCGTCTGCCGACGCCATGGGGGCTTGAATGGATCGATTTGAACTATGTCAAGATCAAATCTTAACTGAGTTGTCGTAAATTCATCGGCAACTTAATACTCTGTTTAGACGTTTTGATTTATCACCACCTAAATAACTAGTGTATGTCTTTTTATTGATGACAAATGGGGAGAAGTTGACAGAATCTCTCTCTTTAATGTTGTGAACATTTGATATTGAGATCTTTTTTATGTCAAGAACTTTTGAATGTTACCATGCAATGATGCAATATTGAATTCTTCTTAATATTGTAAATTTTTGATCTCCTTGATGTTGTGAACATATGATGTTATGATCTCTTTAATGCTGAGAACTTTTGATGTTGTGATCTTTCTAATATTGTGAACTTTTGATGTTGTCAATCTTTTTGAAAACTTTTAAATGCTATCATGCAATAATGAAAGTATCATTAAGGATATATCAAGATGATGTATCATGCATGAGTGATGAAATTGTGCATTTAATATTTGATGACTTGAAACTATGATGATGCACAATGCATGAGATTTTTAATTAAAATTGATTTAAGCTTGAATTCAAGGTTGTGAATTCAAGTTTGGTCTTCTCTTAAGTATGACATATAGATAGGGGGAGTTAAGGTTAACTCCGTCATCAATTGGTTATCATCATAAAAATGGGGGAGATTGTTAAATCTCATATTTTGATAATGAAATCAATTAGTAAAATGTTTGATCTAATCTATATATTGAGATAAGTGTACAGGATTAACTACGATAAGCAGTAAGGCATAAAGCAGATTTTGGGCTGGAGTCAAAGATCAGACGATACATCAAAGATTCTAATGATGTGCCAGAAGTTTGCCGGAAGCTCTCCGAGAGTTCGTCGGGAGCTCACCAAGAGTTAGTTGAGAGTTCACTGAGAGTTGGTCGGGAGTTCGTCGGAAGTTCATTGGAAGTTCATCGGAAGTTCATTGAGAGAACAATTGACATACTAGACAAAGTTTACTTGTTTAAATATCTTAATTATCATATTTAGATCATAAGTTGAGTTAGGATTGGGAGGCAATCTCACTAACTCAATTAGGGGCCAATTGGGCCCTTAACAGGGCTGAATTGGGCCGGTTAAAATAGCCCATTCAGCACCTAAAGTCATAGCTAGTGGTGGCACCGCTAGGACCGGTGGTAGCACCGCTTGGGACTCAGTCTCCTAAGTACTCTAGGTGGTGGTACCGCCCAAACTGGGTGGTGGTACCGCCCAAACTGGGTGGTGGTACCACCGGCAATTAATGCTGTCAGAAGGTTGTACCGCTAAAGCTCGATTTTCGAGCTCTGTCAAGTAATCGTACCGCCCAGACTGAGCGATGGTATGATAGGACCCTAGCAGGGTTGGGTCCTACTCAACCGAGAAATAGCTAATAAAACCCTATGAGATTATAATAAACCCCACCTAGCCGCCTCTATCCTATAAAGAAGTGTGACTAGGGTTTATATTTGAGCCTTTGGGCTTACTAGTCGTCGCCCCCTCTTACTGGGCTAGTTGGTTAGGGTTAGGACAAAAAGGGTAACTCACTTAGGAAGTAGCCTCTAGGGCTAGGGTTTGGAGCCCTATATAAGCATGTAGCCTCCATCTCTTTGAGAATAAGATCTATCTACTATTGTAGCCATTTGGCCAACTTCTAGGAGGGTGAAAATTGTTAAAACCCTTGTAGATTCTAAGCTTGGGGTTGATCTCTTTAGGAGATCGGCCTCCTCGGAACTCTATAGGGGTTCCTTCCTCCAAGTTGCTGCTCAAAGGCTGCAGAAAAGATTCATCTATTACTTATCAAAAGATGATGAATACATGGCTATTTATACGGTTTCTAAACCCTAACGCCTAATAGGACTCCTACTCAATTAAGACTCCTACTCAAGACTCCTAATAGGACTCCTACTCAAGACTCCTATTCCTTTACAACTCCTAACTCTTCTCTAATAAATAACCTCCAAATCCTAACCGGCCTCTTCACTGCTTTAATAGGGGTCGACTTAGGTAGGTTTTACATGAATGCCCCTCTCAAGTAGGACTCTCCTAGTTAGAGTCCTAACAGACCCGCCCTCTTCAAACCAGCCTTGTCCTCAAAGATGATAATCAATAAATTTTGAGAATTTGATATTCAAGTCGTCATAGTTCTCCAAAGTGGCACCTTCTACTGGTAAGTTTGCCCACTATATTAGCATTTCAGTAGTGGGTCATTGTCGTCGAGTCATGATCCGTCAATCAAAAATGACACTCGACTAGGTATAAAGTTCTCCTTGGATAGTCATATTTAGTGGGTAGCTTTAAGTTGTCTCTAAGCACCTGTTTACCACTTCCGTCTAGCTATCGGTTTGCGGGTGATACACCATACTCCTTTTCAATTTAGTGCCCTTATAGCGTAATTCTTTTGAGTCCCAATTGTAATGAGCCATGGAGATTGGTGCTTCCTCCAATTTTTTTTTTTTTAATAATCTTACTAGTCTCTAGATCTTCCTACCATTCCCTCTTAATATCCTTAGAGATGTTGCTAGTCGAAAGTGAAATGACCGAAAATTTAGCTTGCTTGGATAACCGTGAAAGTGCATCTGCAATAATATTTTCTTTCCCCTTTTTGTAAGTTATTTCATAATCATATCCAAGAAGCTTTGTTACTCAATTTTGCTTCTCGGAGGAAGATATCTTCTGCTCCAAGAAATATTTTAGGCTTTTATAGTTGGTCTTGATTTGAAAGCGTCGCCCAATCAAGTACGATCTCTATTTGGCCACCGCATGCACAATCGCGAGCATCTCCTTGTCATAAATAGTCATTTTGAGAAAGGAACGAGATAATGCCTTACTGGTATAAGCGAGGGGGTGGTCATCTTACATTAGTACAACACCAATTCCGACTCCAAAGGCATCGACTTCGATAACGAAAGTCCTATCGAAGTCGAGTAGCGCTAGTGTTGAATCTCGTATTTTGATAATGAAACCACTTGATATGTGTTTATGATTTAAACTGCATTTTGAGTGATGCAGGTCTACTCGATCAGGTTTAGACAGTTGACGCAGGAGGAATTGACGTTGCGCCGGAAGAGATCACGTCAGGATATTGGATGGCTGAATGCTTCGGATGTTGGGCATCGGGCCAAGGAGAGCGAAATTACGCCAAGGATATCGGGGTTGCGGAGGTCAACCGCCGATTGGGCAACAACTCGCAAGAGAGGACGATGCACCAAAGAATCGGACGAAGCGCCAACCAATGACGTGCCGGGCAACAGAATGTCAATTCGCATTGTAATAATTGTCTAGATCGGAGTTGAGTTTTGGTTTGTGTGTGCAGGATTAACTACGATAACGATGAAGACATAAAGCGAAACAAAGTGCTGGAGTCAAGCGCGAAGGATTCGTTGGGAGTTCGAGAGTTCGACGGAAGTCCGAAGGTTCGTTGGGAATGCTGCCGGAACTAGCCGAGAATGAGTAGGGAGCTTGCCGAAGGATTTTTCGGAAGCTCGCCGGAAGGTTCGTTGGAAGTTCGCGGAGCTCACCGAGAAAGATCGGAGCTTACCGAAGAAGCTCGTTGGAACTCGCCAAGATCAAATCGTGAAGTCTAGGAGCTTGCCGGGAGTCCGCAGAATGGTTTCCGAGAGTTTATCGGAAGACCGTCGGAAGTTCGCCGGAAGCTCACCGGAAGAAGTCTTGACTTACGGACTTTGTAATAGCTTAGAAAATGTCTTTAAATTCGTAGTTAGCACATTAATTAGGGTTAGGATTAGGTGTTAATCCTATAACCCAAGTAGGGGCCAATTGGGCCCGAGTTCGGACTGGTTTGGGCCAAGTTTGGAGCCCAACCAGTGAGCTAAATTGGCCTAGGCGGTGGCACCGCCCAGCACCCGAGAGCTGGGCGGTGACACCTCCTGGGCTGGGCGGTTGGACCGCCCAGCACCCGAGGACTGGGCGGTGGCACCGCCAACATCGGGAACATAAGAGAATTCAAATTTTTGGAGCCCAAATTTGAATCCTCTTGAGGCCTATAAATACCCCTCAAGTCTCAGCTGAGAATACAACTTTTTGAGCAGTAAGTGATTGAGAGAAAAGTCTTAGAAGAGTCTCTGCTAGTCTTGTTTTCAATTTGCTAGTGTTCACCTCCTTCTTTCTTGCTGAAAATCTGTAAGAGAGTGAACCGCTTGTAAAAGTTGTAAGAGGGGTATTTACCCTTCCCTTTCAAGAGATTTGCTAGTGGAAGGTGGGAGCCTCATCGAAGAGGGGCCTCGCAAGTGGATGTAGGTCATTTGACCGAACCACTGTAAAATCGGCGTAATCTCTGGTTTGCATTTACTTATTGTCATTTATATTACTGCAAACCATTTGCACTTTAATGCTATACTGCTTTGTCTCCGTCTTACTTATCTCTTCAAGTTAAAATGCAATCGAAACGTTTTTAAACGAAAACGTTGCTTTTATCGTACGAAGTTTCCGAAAAGTGTTTAAATCGTGAAAAGTTTATCGCACTTCACCGCTGCACTAATTCACCCCCCCCCTCTTAGTGCCGCTCCGATCCTAACAATTGGTATCAGAGCCCGGTATTTCTCATTTCGGATTTACACTCAAGAGAAATGGCTCTTCATGGCTTTCAAGAGGGCTTATCGGTTTTTCGTCCACCCTTGTTTAACGGATTGGACTACACTTATTGGAAAACTCGAATGAGAGTTTTCTTGATTTCTATGAATTTGGATTTGTGGAATATCGTTGAAAACGGTTTTCAACTTCCCTCTAAACCGATGAACGAATGGTCGGATTTGGAGAAGAAGTATTTTTCTTTAAACGCAAAGGCTATTAATGCCTTATTTTGCACTTTGGACAAAAATAAGTTCAATCAGATTTCTATGTGCGAAACGGCTTTTGATATTTGGCATATACTTGAAATCACGCACGAGGGAACTAGTAGAGTCAAAGACTCTAAAGTTAACATTTTAATGCATGATTTCGAGCTTTTTCGAATGAAGCCGAGCGAAACCATTGTTGACATGTACACCCGTTTTACGGATGTCGTCAATGGTTTACAAGCTCTTGGCAAATGTTTCTCGAATTTTGAACTTGTTAGTAAAGTTTTACGATCACTTTCTAAAGCTTGGGAATCAAAAGTAACGGTAATACAAGAAACAGAAGATTTAAATATTTTTCCACTTGAAGAACTTATCGGCTCATTGATGACATATGAAATGGTGTGCAATGCACATGATGAACACAATGAACACTTGAACCACCTTCCAAAGAACAGGAAGGATTTGGAACTCCGGACAAATGGATACCACTTGAGCAATGACTCAAGTGATGAGGACAATGATGAACTTGAATTTCGAATACTAAATCTTAATAAGTTTATTAAACAAAAATATAAAATAAACAATGAACTTGAATGGAGGAAGAGGCCAAAGAAGAGGAAGGCAACCAAGGATGAATCAAGAACTTCCAAAGGTGAAACGGCGAATTGGGCTTTGACGGGCTTCGACTACAAGGTAAGTAACTCAACTCTCTTGAATTATTTTGAAATTCCTTGATGTTTTCCATGATGCATTTTCTCTTTTCTTTTGAATAATTATTTTTCTTGAAAATTGTATGTTTTATGTTAATAGAATAAAATGTTAGATTTAAATAATCATATATATGTGCTTGAGAAGTAAGAATGTGTATTTTGATATTAACTTTCAATGATGATGCATGGTTTTTATATGGAAGGCTTGATGATATTTTTTTTAAACCTTGTCTTTGGTTTTCAAACATGATGTATGTTTTTGACATAAGAACAAAACTTGAGCATGCTAATATAAAGTCAATCACATAAATTAAAACTAAAGAAGTTTTAGTTATCTATAAGAATCATTCAAAATTATGTTCAATGAAACCATTGCATAATGATGTAATGAAAATATTAAACATTTTGAAACCATGTTTTAGTGTCATGCATAATGATCATGCTTAATAAATTTCAAAATTATGCATATGAATATTGTGATTTATGGATTATTGATTTTTACCATTTGAAAGTGGCATATTAATCTTTGTTGTAATAAATCTTACACTTTCGGTTTTAAACATTATACATGTTTTTATTTGGTATAACTGAAATAAAATCATATGAATTGAAACAACTAAAAAGAGGAAAATATTTTTTCCTTGAAAAATTATTTTTCTCTATCCTATTGATCTTGATGTTTATTATGATAAATCTATGTATACCATTTTGAATCTCTTGAAAGTAATGTTGATATTTTGATGATTTTGATGATTTAAATTTGAAATGAGTTTTATCAAAATCATGATATTGATTTCTTGGAATAACATGAGATTACCTTTGATGATCATTTTGATTCATGGAATTTTGGATTCATGACTTGTCTTACATTTGTTTATGAGATGGTTGAAATCTTTGTACGTTTGAATTCTTCCCTTCTCCTTTCAATTTATACATGTTATATGTTAAAGATTTAAAACCATGTTTTGGTATCATGCATATCTAAGAAATATTGATGTGACAAATTGAATAAGTTGAAAATGAATGATGATTTTTCTCTTGAATATAACTTGGGATATTTTTTTATATAAATCATCATTTTGATTTCTCGACATTCGATACATGAGATTTTATTATAAATCAAAAATTCTCATTAATCTATCTTCTATGATTTTACTTGATATTCTCTTGAGAGGAGATTTTCTAAATGAATCATGATTTTTCCTTGTGAGTTCTTGGAGTTATTACTTGATTTTTCTTTTAAAACAAGATCTCTTCTTTGTACTCCTATGATTTTTCTTGATATTTTATTTAAAGAAGATATTTACTATATGAATCTTGTCTTTTGGTATTCAAATGATTTTATCCTTCATGACATGATTTCTTTGTATTTATGGCTTGCATGGCTTGAAATGTTTTGGTATAATGCATGCAATGATGAAATATTCATAAAGTTAAAATGATGTATGCAATACTTATGATAATGATGTACATGGTGTATTTATTGCATATGATGTGTATCATGAATGCTTTAAATGATGAATGTTTGGTATCATGATCAACATGTTGATAAATGCTTAAAAATTTTAATGTTTGAGTATCATGTATGATATGCTTATTAATGATGATTGATTTATTTTTCGGTATCGTGCATGAAAAATAAGGTTATTGAAATTGTGTATGTTTTAATTTGAATATATAATGATGCACAAATCAGAATGATACTTACCTTTGTCATAATATGAAAATTGATATAAGGGTCTTCCCTTCTTTTTGACAATGACAAAGGGGGAGCAAGAATTTCTAGCGTGGACATCATGAAAAGAGGCAAACTAACTAGCTTGCACAATTTAAGATTAAAGCAAAAATTGCACTTCTCAAAAGAGAAGATGCAAATGTAACATTTGCCAAATTGTTTGCTTGCCTCATGTAAAACATTATCTCTTGCTAGTTTGGCATTTTTGCTAGCTTGTATGTTGCAAAACTTGATCACTTTTTCAAACATTTTGCTAGCTTACACTTTGCAAAGAAAGCAAAAATGGCACTTCTAGAAGAAAGAGCTTGTTATTTTGAACATCACAAGCTTGCCTATCTTAAGAAACAAAAATTGCAAAAGTGCTATCTTGCCTATCTCAAGAAGCAAAACTTGCAACTTGCACATTGCAATAGGAAGCAAGAATTATGAGCTTACACAAGAAAGCTACCTTGCATTTGCTTTCAAAATTTTTGCTAGTTTGTATATTGTGAAACTTACGTATCGTAAAAATTGCTAGCTTGTAGTCTAAAGAGAAGCAAAAAGTTACTATCTTAAAAGAAGCAAATGTGCTATCTTTCCTATCTTAAGAGGCAATAATGCTAACTTGCACATCTAGCAAAACTTGACAAATTTGCATATTTCAAGAAGCAAGAGTTGCTTTCTTGAACATCTCAATATTGCTAGCTTGCATGATGTAGAACTTACTATCTTGAACATTACCAAAAGTACTATCTTATATGTTGTAAAACTTGCATATCTAAAACTTGATAGCTTGAATGTCCTAAGCATGATGCATTACTTGCTAAATTTTCTAGCTTCAAAACTGCATGATGATAAAACTTAATATTATGTTTTTCATGCAATGAGTTGAACTTATATTACAAACACAAAGAATAGTTATACTTCTCCTTTTTGTTGATGACAAAGGGGGAGAAGTATGTTGATGACATGATATGCATAAGTTTATGCATATGTTCATGATGATGTGTTGCAAGTATTCATGATGAATATTGCAATGACTTGAATTCAGTTTGAATTCAAGGTTCTATCAATATGGCATATTGATAGGGGGAGTTTGTTTAAACCCCGAGAGTTAAGGTTAACTCCGTCATCAAGTGGTTGTCATCATCAAAAAGGGGGAGATTGTTGAATCTCGTATTTTGATGATGAAACCACTTGATATGTGTTTATGATTTAAACTGCATTTTGAGTGATGCAGGTCTACTCGATCAGGTTTAGACAGTTGACGCAGGAGGAATTGACGTTGCGCCGGAAGAGATCACGTTAGGATATTAGATGGCTGAATGCTTCGGATGTCGGGCATCGGGCCAAGGAGAGCGAAATTACGCCAAGAATATCGGGGTTGCGGAGGTCAACCGCCGATTGGGCAACAAGCCGCAAGAGTGGACGATGCACTAAAGAATCGGACGAAGCGCCAACCAATGACGTGCCGGGCAACAGAATGTCAATTCGCATTGTAATAATTGTCTAGATCGGAGTTGAGTTTTGGTTTGTGTGTGCAGGATTAACTACGATAACGATGAAGACATAAAGCGAAACAAAGTGCTGGAGTCAAGCGCGAAGGATTCGTTGGGAGTTCGAGAGTTCGACGGAAGTCCGAAGGTTCATTGGGAATGCTGCCGGAACTAGCCGAGAGTGAGTAGGGAGCTTGCCGAAGGGTTTTTCGGAAGCTCGCCGGAAGGTTCGTTGGAAGTTCGCAGAGCTCACCGAGAAAGATCGGAGCTTACCGAAGAAGCTCGTTGGAACTCGCCAAGATCAAATCATGAAGTCTAGGAGCTTGCCGGGAGTCCACAGAATGGTTTCCGAGAGTTTATCGGAAGACCGTCGGAAGTTCGCCGGAAGCTCACCGGAAGAAGTCTTGACTTACGGACTTTGTAATAGCTTAGAAAATATCTTTAAATTCATAGTTAGCACGTTAATTAGGGTTAGGATTAGGTGTTAATCCTATAACCCAAGTATGGGCCAATTGGGCCCGAGTTCGGACTAGTTTGGGCCAAGTTTGGAGCCCAACCAGTGAGCTGAATTGGCCTAGGCGGTGGCACCGCCTAGGCTGGGCGGTGACACCTCCTGGGCTGGGCGGTTGGACCGCCCAGCACCCGAGCGCTGGGCGGTGGCACCGCTTGGCTAGGCGGTGGCACCGCCAGCATCGGGAACATAAGAGAATTCAAATTTTTGGAGCCCAAATTTGAATCCTCTTGAGGCCTATAAATACCCCTCAAGTCTCAGCTGAGAATACAACTTTTTGAGCAGCAACTGATTGAGAGAAAAGTCTTAGAAGAGTCTTTGCTAGTCTTGTTTTCAATTTGCTAGTGTTCACCTCCTTCTTTCTTGCTGAAAATCTGTAAGAGAGTGAACCGCTTGTAAAAGTTGTAAGAGGGGTATTTACCCTTCCCTTTCAAGAGATTTGCTAGTGGAAGGTGGGAGCCTCATCGAAGAGGGGCCTCGCAAGTGGATGTAGGTCATTTGACCGAACCACTGTAAAATCGGCGTAATCTCTGGTTTGCATTTACTTATTGTCATTTATATTACTACAAACCATTTGCACTTTAATGCTATACTGCTTTGTCTCCGTCTTACTTATCTCTTCAAGTTAAAACGCAATCGAAACGTTTTTAAACGAAAACGTTGCTTTTATCGTACGAAGTTTCCGAAAAGTTTTTAAATCGTGAAAAGTTTCTCGCACTTCACCGCTGCACTAATTCACCCCCCCCTCTTAGTGCCGCTCCGATCCTAACTGCTAGTACGGGCGTTGCCATCATTGTGGCTTTAAGTTTGTCGAAGGCGATGGTGGCTTTATTCAACTATTGGAAAGCATCTTTTTTCAACAAGGAAGTAAGTGGTGCACTGAACTTTCTATCATTTTTTACGAACTTGCGGTAGTAGCCTATTAAACTGAGAAAGCCACGTAGCAATTTTATGTTCCTCAAGATCGGCCAATTCTGCATTGCTCCAATTTTGGAGGGGTCTACTGCCACACCTTCCACTGATATGATATGCCCAAGATATTCCACCTTCTATTGAGGAAAGTAAAAATTCATAGTGGTCGTTGTGTGTTCAAAAGGTGGTTTTTGGTATGTCTTCTTCGCACACTCGTATTTGATGATACCCGGATCAAAGGTCTAGCTTTGTAAAGATTTATGCTCCCTTTCATCTAGCAATTCATCTACTACTGGAATAGGGTATTTGTCCTTGATGGTTATGCCATTGAGAGCTCAGTAATCAATACACAATCACCATGTTCCGTCCTTCTTTCGTATGAGGAGCACCGGTGAAGAGTAGGGGCTACAACTTGGCTAATTAACTCCTGTTTCAAGCATCTCTTTTACAATCCTTTCTATTTCATCCTTCTAGAGATGTGGATACTGATATGGCTGAGTATTTGCTGGAGTTTTGCCTGGAAGAATAGTTATATAATGATCATGCCGACAGGTAAGAGGTAGGTTGCATGGTTCATCAAATATATATGAAAATTCAGCAAGCAAAGGAAGTAGATTTGGATCTTCAAATTTTGTTGGCTCTCTCTTAGTTTGCTGCTCAAGTTGTACTAAAAAGCCGCTATATGCTTTATGCAAAACCTTCTCCATTTATCATGTGTAAATCATCGTTATGTCGCCCCCACGTTTCCCGTGCAGTATCACCTATTTCTCCTTATTGTAAAATTTCATAATTAGTTTCATAAAATTTCAACAAACATTACCTAATGTCATCAATCATTTAATTTTGAGTATGGCCTCATGATCATTAAGAAGGAGGAGGAAGAAATATGCAATTATCTCTTGTTCCTACAGCAATAATTTCACTTGTGGGCATATTTGGTTGTACTTTAGGGTTCTGCCGTCGGTGACCTTTACATCAGACTTGCTGCAACCTTTGATGTGGAGTGCCATCCGAGCTGCAACCTTTGATGTGGAATGCCATCCGAGCTACAACCTTACTATTTAGGAAGTTATTAGTGATGCCTGTATCGATGAGAACAATGATCGATTGTTGTTTGAGAAGGCCTTCAACTTTCATCGTTTGCGGGTTTGAGTAGCTAGCTAGTGCGTGTACCGTAACATCAGTCGGTTGTGGCTCTTTTTCTGCATCTTTTTCTTCAAATTCAAGGCTCTCTTCTAGATGGTTAATGACCTCTTCTTCTACTAGTTCAATAATAAGAAGTCTCCCTTTGCTACAACAATGCTCATGGCTCTACGGATCGTCGTAGTGCCAATATAACCCCTTCACAGATAGCTCCCGAAGCTTTTCTCTTGTCAACCTTTTTAGTGTAGAGACTCAGTTGATAGTAGGGGGGGCTGCGGGCTTTAGTATTGCTAGTCGGGGAGCGACCCTAGTCCTCCAAGCTTTATGGTTCAATTGCTCCTCTTGAAGTCATGTGAAAGAGATGGCTACCATAAGCGTGTACGATTGTTGCACTTTAACTTCTCCCAGGATCTCCAGCTTTAAGCCCTCAATAAAGGTCTCTAATAGCTATTTTTGAGACCAATCACGAGTTTGATTTGATAACCTTTCAAACCTAGTTTGGTACTCCTAAATGGTAGAGGTTTGTCGGATCTTTGCTAGTTGTCCGTCAATGTTCTCGTAATAGGTTGGTCCGAAGCAGATCAACAATCCTTCTTTGAATTGTCACCATGAGAGAATTTCATAAGTGTGTTCAAACCACTCAAACCACTGTATGGCATCCCCTTCAAGATGTATAGCCGTAATTTTCACCATAGATGCGTCTGCAGTTTTGTGGTATCAAAAATATCGCTTCGCATGCGAGATCCAACCAATCGGGTCTCCTTCTTCCCATCTAGGGAAGTCCACCCTCATGCATGGATAGTTGGGATCGATCATAAAACCACCCCTCTCTTGGAAGTCATCTCTTTAGCCTTGGTACGATTGGTTAGAGCTCTCCCCTTGATGTAATTTCTTTGGGCTTGGTAGTCGGCCCAAACCGAGTTTGGTAAAGATAGTTTGAATCTAATCTTCCATTCATGCCTTGTAAACTTCGAATTTAGCATTAATTACCTCCTTAGATGTCATAGTATATGCCTCCAAATCTATGATGTTAAGATCTCTCTTTTGTTGTCGGGTTAAAGGCATGTATAGGTTAAGAGAAGTGATGGTCGAAAGGGTTGGAGGATTGGTGGATGTAAGCTGTGGTTTAGGCTTATTTTATGGCTATTTTGGGTGCAGTTTGAGGGTATAGTTTGGTGGAGTTTTAGGGCTATGGATGAAAGTTTTAGATCTATGATAGATGACAGCAAAGGTTTGATAGAAATCAATGGAAGTTGTTGTAGGTATGTATTGTCTTGTACGAACAAAATTATCATCGAAGAAATAATAGTTTCTCGATGAAATTTCCACCAAAAACTTGAGAAATTTGAGGAGGGAATTGACAGAAAAATTTTAGTTTATATGACAAAAAGGATGTCTAATTTAATTAAGAAAAATTCGGGCTTATTTTGTGGCTATTTTGGGTACAGTTTGAGGGTGTAGTTTGGTGGAGTTTTAGGGCTATGGATGAAAGTTTTAGATCTATGATAGATGGTAGCAAAGGTTTGATAGAAATCAATGGAAGTTGCTATAAGTATGTATTGTCTTGTACGAACATAATTATCATCGAAGAAACAATAGTTTCTCGATGAAATTTCCACAAAAAAACTTGAGAAATTTGAGGAGGGAATTGACAAAAAAATCTTAGTTTACATGACAGCAAGGATGTCTAATTTAATTAAGAAAATTTCGGTAGTATAATAGTAAGGAAATTGGTGCAAGTTGCGATAGCAAAATTCTCATTGAAAAATGTCAGCAGTTTACGATAAAAATTTGTAGCAACACAAAATCATTTTTAGAGATGAATTTCTCAATAGATCAGTCTTAGATGGAAGCCAAGATGATCTATGAAGTGTATAAGGAATTTCATTCTAAAAAGATTACAAATAGATGAGTTAAAGCAACAATATGCGGCTGAAATTTTCTGCATCACAGATTTTCAAGTGTAGTAGATTTGACATAAAAGATCAATAGTTTATATTAATAATTTTTTAACGAAACTAAAGAGAAATCCACTATTAGGAAGTGTCAAAGCTATCATAAAAATTTCATAGAGATTTGGACAGAAAAAACATAGTAGCAAGATCAAACAAACTATGTTATGCGGCTGAAATTTTACAGTATAGATTTTCAAGTATAGCAGCTTAGACATAAAAGATCAATGGTTTATATTAAGAATTTTCTGACAAAATGAAAGAAAAATCTGTTGTTAAGAAGTGTCAAAGTTGTCATAAAAATTTTATAGAGATTTGGATAGAAAAGATGTGGTAGTAAGGTTGAAGGAGCATTAGTGAGTCCAAAAGGCATTACCAAGAATTCATAATGGCCATCATGTGTGCGAAATGCAGTTTTTGGAATGTCATCGTCACGTACCCGAATTTGGTGGTAACCGGATCGGAAGTCCAACTTCGTGAAGACTCGAGCTCCTTTCAATTCATCAAGAAGTTCATCCACCACTGGTATTGGGTACTTGTCCTTGACGGTGATGCCATTTAAAGCTCGGTAGTCGATGCACATCCGCCAAGTTTCGTCCTTCTTGCGTACAAGTAGCACCGGTGAGGAATAGGGGCTGCAACTTGGCCGAATCACCCCTGTTTCAAGCATCTCCTTTACGATCTTTTCAATTTCATCTTTCTGGAGGTGAGGATATCAGTACGGTCAAGTGTTCGCTGGTGGCTTGCCCGGAAGGATTGGAATTCGATGGTCTTGTTGCCGAGAAGGAGGAAGACCGCACGGTTCAGCAAATATGTCAACAAATTCAGTAAGCAATTAGGCAAGATTTTGATCTTCAATTTCTATTTTTTTCTCTTCTAATTGTGGCTGGAGACGCATAAAAAAGCCACCATTTACCTTGTGTAAAACTTTCTCCATTCGTTGGGTCGAAACAGTGGTAACGTTGCTTCCGCGCTTCCCGCGTAGGATGATCTGTTTGCCCTTACAGTAGAATTTCATAATTAATTTAAAAAAATTCTAAGAGACATCACCTAGTGTAGTTAGCCATTCTATACCAAGCACTGCCTCATAGTCATCGATTGGTAGGAGGAAGAAATCGGTGATAATTTCTTGGTCTTGCAGTAATAGTTTCACCTGCGGGCATCTTTGGTCGCACTTTAGGATTCTGTCATCGGCAACCTTTACATCGAACTTGCTGCAACCTTCAATATGCAGAGCCATCCGAGCAGCAACCTTACTATTCAGGAAGTTATTAGTGCCACCCGTGTCGATGAGAACAGTGATCGGCTGTTGTTTGAGATGGCCTCCAACTTTCATCGTTTGCGGGTTTGAGTAGCCGGCTAGTTCGTGTACCGTAATGTCGGTCGACTGTGGCTCTTCTTCCATATCTTCTTCTTCATGTTCAAGGCTCTCTTCTAGATGTTCAATGACCTCTTCTTCTACTGGTTCAATCATAAGAAGTCTACCTTTTTTACAGCGATGCTCGCGGCTCCACGGCTAGTCGCAATGCCAACATAACCCCTTCGCAGATCGCTCCCGAAGTTCTTCTCTTGTTAACCTTTTCAGTGCAGGGACTCGGTTGATAGTAGGGGGGGCTAAGGGCTTTAGTATTGTAGGTCGTGGAGTGATCCTAGTCCTTCGGGCTTCATGGTTCAATCGCTCCTCTTGAAGTCGTGCGAAAGAGATGGCTGCCATAAGCATGTATGGTTGTCGCACCTTAACTTCTCCCCGGATCTCCGGCTTAAGCCCTCAATAAAGGTCCACAATAGTTATTTTTTAGACCAATCATGAGTTTGATTAGATAACCTTTCAAACCTGGTTTGGTACTCCTAAATGGTGGAGGTTTGTCGAATCTTTGCTAGTTGTCCGTCAATGTTCTCGTAATAAGTTGGTCCGAAGCGGATCAGTAGTCCTTCTTTGAATTGTCACCATAAAAGGACTCCATAAGTGTGTTCAAACCAGTCAAACCATTGTATGGCATCCCCTTCAAGATGTATAGCTGCAATTTCCACCATGGATGCATCCGCAGTTTTATGGTACCGAAAATATCGCTCCGTGTGCGAGATCCAACCAATTGGGTCTCCTTCTTCCCATCTAGGGAAGTCCACTCTCATGCGCGAATAGTTGGGGTCGGTCATAGAGCCTCCCCTCTCTTGGAAGTCATCTCTTTGGGCATGATGTGATTGGTTAGAGCTCTCTCCTTGATGTGATTTCTTCGGGCTTGGTGGTCGGCCCAAACTGAATTCGGTAAGGAGAGTCCGAATCTTATCCTTCATTCGTGCCTCAAAGGCTTCAAATTTAGCATTGATTGCCTCCTCAGATGCCATAGTATATGACTCCAAATCTGTGATGTTAAGATCTCTCTTTTGTTGACGGGTTAAAGGCATGTATTGGTTTGATAGAAATCAGTGAAAGTTTGCTGCATAATTGTGTTGTCTTGTAAGAGCAGAATTATCGTCGAAGAAACAGCAGTTTCTCGACGAAATCTCCTCCACAAATTTGAGAGATTTGAGGAGGGAATTGATAGTAATATCTTAGTTTATATGACAGAGAAAATATAGTATCAAGATCAAACAAATAGTGCTATGCGGCTAAAATTCTGCAATGTATCTTTCGTTGTAGAGATAAAAACTTTGTGACAAAAAGTTTATGCAGCAATATAGGAACATTTTTTTTTTTTTTTTGGATTTTCGGATAGGGATAACTAAATTGCAGCAGCAGTAAGGTAGGAAACCAGAACCTGTTGCAATTCACGGGATGATCCGCGGTGGTGGAGATGATGGCAAAATTTGGCGACGATCTTTTAAGCAATTGTGGGAATTGCTTTGGACAATTGTGGAGGGTTGATGGATGGCAGTGGAAGGGCAGCGAGATGCCAAGAACGCTGCTCTGATACCAGGTGTTAGAACCCTTGTAGATTCTAAACTTGGGGTTGATCTCTTTAGGGGATCGGCCTCCTTGGAACTCTATAGGGGTTCCTCCCTCCAAGTTGCTGCTCAAAGGCTGCAGAAAAGATTCATCTATTGCTTAAGAAAAGAGAAGGAATACATGGCAATTTATAGGGCTTCTAAACCCTAACTCCTAATAGGACTCCTACTCAAGACTCCTATTCCCTTACAACTCCTAATTCTTCTCTAAGAAAAAACCTCCTACATGAATGTCCCTCTCAATTAGGACTCTCCTAGCTAGTGTCCTAACAGTTTTACATGAATGTCCCTCTCTATTAGGACTCTCCTAGCTAGAGTCCTACACTAGAATTCTGCAATGTATCTTTCGTCGTAGAGATAAAAACTTTACGATGAAAAGTTTATGCAGCAATATAGAAATAATTTTTTTTTTAGATTTTTGAATAAGGATAACTAAATTACAGTAGTAGTAAGTTAGGAAACCAGAACCTGTTGTAATTCACGGGGAGATCAAAGGATGATCCGCGGTGGTGGAGATAACGACGGAATTTGGCGATGATCTTTTAAGCAATTGTGGGAATTGCTTTGGGCATCTGTGGAGGGCTGATGGATAGCTGTGGAAGGGTAGCGAGATGCCAAGAATGTTGTTTTGATACCAGGTGTTAGAACCCTTGCAGATTCTAAGCTTGGGGTTCCTCCCTCCAAGTTGCTGCTCAAAGATTACAGAAAAGATTCATCTATTGCTTATCAAAAGAGGATGAATATATGACTATTTATAGGGTTTCTAAACCCTAACTCCTAATAGGACTCCTACTCAATTAAGACTCTAACTCAAGACTCATAATATGACTCATACTTAAGACTCTTATTCCTTTACAACTCCTAATTCTTCTATAAGAAATAACCTCCAAACCCTAACCGGCGTCTTCACCTCTTTAATAGGGGTCGATTTAGGTAGGTTTTACATAAATGCCCCCTTTCAGTTAGGACTCTCATAGCTAGAGTCTTAACAGAAACCCTATAGCGTTCCAAGGAGTGATCTCCCTCAAAGATCAATCTACATAGAATTCCTCTAGGGTTCTGTCATTTGGTATCAGAGCAACGATCTTGCTACTTTTGCTTCCAACCCTGCCACCCACTACTAACTAAGAAATTCTCATAATTACTCTTGACGTCACCATCTCCATCGTCATCTTCTATCATAGATCAAATCAATCTACTACCATCACCTCCAATTGCATCAGAGATCTAGTATTCTCCTGTCACTAATACCTTTTGATGTTGTAATTTTTCATTTAAAATACCAACAAGAAGTCTTCTTATCTATCCCATGCTGCGAATTCCTTTCGTCGCAAAAGTTATATCTTTGCGAACGAAGGATTACTACAGAAAATTTCAGCCACATATTGTTACCTTTAACCAATCTATTTGCAACCCTTTTTGAACAAAATTTCTTACATGCTTCATAGATCATCTTGGCTTCCATCTAAAATTGATCTATTGAGGAATTCATCTCTAAAAACGTTCTTGTGTTGCCACAAATTTTCGTCGCAAATTGTTAAAATTTTTCGACGAGAATTCTTCTATTGCAACTTGCAACAATTTCCTTGCTGTTATACTATCAAAATTTTCTCGATTAAATTAGTCATCATTGCTAAATGTAAACCAAGATTTTGCTGTCAAATTACCTCCTCAAATCTCTCGGCTTTTGCTAGAAATTTTGTCGAGAAACCGTTGTTTCTTCGATGACAATTCTACTCTTACAAGACAACACATATCTGCAGCAACTTCCACTGATTTTTATCAAACCTTTGCTGCCATCTACAACAGATCTAAGATTTTTTTTCCCTAACCTTTATGTACTACCATCACAGCCCTAAAACTCCACCAAACCACACCCTCAAACTGCATCTAAAGCAGCCATAAAACAAGCCTAAACTGCAGCCTACATCCACCAATCCACCAACCCTTTTGACCTCAACCTATATATACCTTTAACCTGACAACAAAAGAGAGATCTTAACATTATAGATTTGGAGGCATATACATGATATGACCCTAAAGTCTTATCGTCGCTCTGATACCAAATGATAAGACCCTAAAGTCTTATCGTAGGCTCTGATACCAAATGATAAGACCCTAAAGTCTTATCGTAGGCTCTGATACCAATTGATAAGACCCTATGGTCTTATCGTGGAAGAAAGCGGAGAAATAGGGATGATAATGATCACTTCAAGGGGATCGGCCTCCTTGATTGCTTCGAGGGGATCGGCCTCCTAGGGTTTGTCAAAAGACATAATAGTATTTTTCATAAATAACTAAAAAGAAGCAGTTACATCCCTATTTATAGAGTTCCACCCAGAGTCCATCAGGACTTGAACTCTAATAATAAATAAATATTAAATAAACCTCTACTTGACTCTAACTGAACCAAACCGATTCAATAAACATCTGGACTAAACAGACTCAATAAACATTATTCAAAAGCTCAGAAAAAGGTTCCTAACAGTTGTATTGCCATAGCTATCTAAAAAAAAAAGGAAAAGAGAAAGAAAGAAAAAAAAGAAAACAAGAAACACGAGAGGAAGAAGAAGCCGCAGCCACCCCTGCATCCCCTGCTTCCGGCCAGCCCACCCGCCGCTATTGCTCTCCGGCCAGCGCCCACCATCGACCCGCTTCCCGATCGGCGACCACTGCCGCCGCTGTTCCCCGGCCAGGATACGACGCTGCCAGCATCCATCCCAGCCCTACTGCCGCCGCCCACCTCCCCTTGCGTCGCAGCACAATCGCTCGACCTCTCCTCCTCGGCGATCGTTGGTGACACTGCTCCCAGTCGACCCACCACCATGCAGCGACCACTGCTCGCCTCCCAGCCGCCGCTGCCCCTGGCTCGGGCGAGAACGACCACCGCCACTCCCCCTTGCTCTGCCCCCTTAGTGACCGAAATAAGGCAATCCTCTTGCTGCTGCGAACGGTTGCCACCACCGTCGCCGCTGCTGCCCAGCCAGCGATGACGCCGCTCGCCGCCCAGCCTGCCACCATCGATTCCTATTTTCCCCTGCAGCCTCAACCTCGGCAACACCACCGCAGCCGCCCTCCAACAGCACACGTAGCAAGTTCTTGTGTGGCCGCTTCAACCTTGGCAACACATGCACCGACTCCTCTTCTCAACCTCGGCCACTTCAACGACACCGTTGTGTCCTCAACCGCACGCGATCCCTCGACGTCACCAATGCCTCCGTAGTGCGGTAGAGATAGAGCAACGCTGCCTTCCATCCACACTGTTGCAACCACCGTAGTGACAGGCCCTTGGCGACACTGCCCCCAGCTGCAGGCACATCAACGCAGTCGCCTTCTAACCCTAGCGTTCTCACCCCATGCAGCGATAGAAATAGGGCAGCTACTCTTCCTCCAATGCAGCGACCGCAGCACTGCCCTTGGCGTCCACCTCCTCGGCAACTTTGCATCGACAGTGTTGATGCCCTTGTCCGACACCAAAATAGGAGTTAAGATTATAGATTTGTAGTCTTACGCAATGGCCACTGATAACTCGATGAAAGCACAAATGAAAGCATTGGAAATCAAAATTGAGAACCGACTGCAAGAAACACTTAATGATTTCAAAAAGAGCCTACTGGAGAGCCTCAGCAAATTTCAATAAAATGGGAGCTCAAGTTCTACATTGCACAGATCTGGAAATACTAGAAAAGGGCTCCAAGATTGTGACACAATCTACTCATACATGAAGGTGGATGGATAGCTCGCCAAAATTTGTCAGACTTCTACAGTGTTGGAATATTAAAGTATGTTTGAAAAATTATCAAATCAAGCTAGAGATTAGTCAAACCGATAACTTCTGGATATATTTATTGAAGGGCTTATTCTAGAGATCCGATGTGAAGTTAAGGCTCGTCAACCCCGAACTATGATAGCTGCGATCTCATTTGCAAAACTACATGAGAAAAATATTAGCAAGGAAAGATCAGCAAGGGGTTTGTACTATGATGAAAATTGGAGTATGGAGCACCGATGTAAACAAGGGCAACTTCTGATGATTGAGCCAATTAGAGAGGAACCGGAAGTAAAAGAGTTGGACTCCGATCATAAAGGTATGAAAACCGATGAAGATATTGAAGCCATCACACATACAGTACATGCATTGGCTGGCTACACTAACCCACAAACTATGAAAATCGGAGGAACTTTGAAGCATCAACCTGTTACTATTTTGATTGATACAGATAGCACTAATAATTTTATGGATAGGAAAGTTGCAGCCCAATTAGATCACCATATTAAAGGTTGTGATATATTCGAAGCTGATGGACGGATTTTAACTTATGATAGCAAAGGCTAGGAATTTCTTGCAACGATTATTACACTGAAAGATCGACCTATTGCTTACACTGTCAAAAAGTGGAGACTATACTTACTTGATCAATGGGTTGTGATGCGTTGCAGATAGCCTATGACTGAAGTGCTAAAAGACAAGTTCCCGAGATTGATGTTGCTCATCCTTGAGGACAAGGCTGATTTGAAGAGGGAGGAACTATTAGGAAACTTTTTCTGAGCTTTTGAATAATGTTTATTGAGTCTATTTAGTCCAGTTGTTTATTGAATCGGTTTGGTTCAGTTAGACTCAAGTAGAGGTTTATTTAATATTTATTTATTATTAGATTTCAAGTCCTGATGGACTTTGGGTGGAACTCTATAAATAGGGATGTAACTGCTTCTTTTTAGTTATCTATGAAAAATACTATTCTGTCTTTTGACAAACCCTAGGAGGCCGATCCCCTCGAAGCGATCAAGGAGGTCGATCCCCTCGAAGTGATCATTATCATCCCCATTTCTCCCCTTTCTTCCACGATAAGACCATAGGGTCTTATCAATTGGTATCAGAGCCTACGATAAGACTTTAGGGTCTTATCATTTGGTATCAGAGCCTACGATAAGACTTTAGGGTCTTATCAATACTATGACATCGGAGGATGCAATAAATGCTAAATTCGAAGCCTTCAAGGCGTGAATGGAGGATAAGATTTGGACTCTCTTTACCGAACTTAGTTTGAGCCGACCACCAAGCCCGAAGAAATCACATCAATGAGAGAGCTCTGACCAATCACACCAAGCCTGAAGGGATGACTTCCAAGAGAGGGGGGGCACTATGACTGATCCCAACTATCCATGCATGAGGGTGAACTTCCCTAGATGGTAAGAAGGAGACCTGATTGGTTGGATCTAGCATGCAGAGTGACATTTTCAGTACCACAAAATCGCGGACACATCTATGATAGAAATTATAGATACATATCTTGAAGGAGATGCCATACAATGGTTTGACTAGTTTAAACACACTCATGGAGTCCTCTCATGGTGACAATTCGAAGAAGGACTGCTGATCCGCTTCGGACCAACCGATTACGGGAACATTGACGGACAACTAGCAAAGATCCAACAAACCTCCACCATTCAGGAGTACTAAACCAGGTTTGAAAAGTTATCTAATCAAACTCATGATTGGTTTGAAAAATAGCTATTGGGGACCTTCATTGAGGGCTTGAGGTTGGGGATCCGGGGAGAAGTTAAACGCGACAACCGTACACGCTTATAATAGCCATCTCTTTCGCACGACTTCAAGAGGAGCGATTGAACCATAAAGCCCAAAGGACCAGGGTCACTCCTCAACCAGCAATACTAAAGCCCTCAGCCTCCCCTACTGTCAGCTAAGCTCCTGCACCAAAAAGGTTGACAAGAGAAGAGCTTCGGGAGCGATCTATGAAGGGTTATGTTGGCACTGCGACGAGCCATGGAGCCGCAAGCATCGCTGTAGAAAAGGGAGACTTCTTGTGATTGAACTAATAGAAAAAGTGATCATTGAATATCCAGAAGAGAGCCTTGAACATAAAGAAGAAGATGCAGAAGAAGAGCCAGAACTGACAGACCTTATGGTACACGCGCTAGCCGGCTACTAAAACCCACAAACGATTAAAATTTGAGGCCTTCTCAAACAACAATCGATCAATGTTCTCATCGACATGGGCAGCACTAATAACTTCCTAAACAGTAAGGTTACAGCTCGGATGGTACTCCACATCGAATGTTGCAACAAGTTCGATGTAAAGGTCGCCGACGGTAGAATCCTAAAGTATGACCAAAGATGCCCACAAGTGAAATTGTTATTGCAAGACCAAGAAATTATCACTGACTTCTTCCTCCTACCAATTGATGACTATGAGGCCGTGCTTAGCATAGAATAGCTGACTACACTAGGTGATGTCTCTTGAAACTTTTCCAAGTTAATTATGAAATTCTACTGCAAAGGCAAACATATCATCATACGCGGGAAGCGTGGAAGTAATGTAACCACCATTTTGACCCAATGAATGGAGAAAGTTTTACACAAGGTAAATGGTGGCTTTTTGATGTATCTCCAGCAATAACCAAAGGGGAAGAAAATATAAATTGAAGATCAAAATCTCACCCAATTGCTTGCTGAATTTGCTGACATTTTTTGCTGAACCACACGGTCTTCCTCCTACACGGCAACATGACCATCGGATTCCAATCCTTCTAGGCAAGCCACCAGCGAACACTCAGTCGTACCATTATCCTCATCTCTAGAAGGATTAAATTAAAGTTATTGTAAAGGAGATGCATGAAACAGGGGTGATTCGGCCAAGTTGCAGCCCCTATTTTTTACCGGTGCTACTTGTATGCAAGAAGGATGGAACATGGCTGATGTGCATCGACTATCGAGCTTTAAATAGTATCATTGTTAAAGACAAATACCCAATACCAATGGTGGATGAACTTCTTGATGAGTTAAAAGGAGCTCGAATCTTCATGAAGTTGGACCTTCGATTTGGTTACCACCAAATTTGGGTATGTGAAGACGACATTCCAAACACTGCATTCCGCACACATGATGGCCATTATGAATTCTTGGTAATGTCTTTTAGAATCACTAATGCTCCTTCAGTCTTTTAAAGTCTCATGAACGATATTTTTCAGAGCTTTCTTCGTAAATTTGTGCTAGTATTTTTTGATGATATTCTCATTTACAGCCCATCTCTTAAGACTCACTTTCAGTATTTACCAGTTGTTTTGACAATCCATTAGGAGAATACACGTTTTGTTAAGCAACCAAAGTATAACTTTCTCTAGCAAAAAGTAGAGTACCTTGGACACATAATATCAGAAGGAGTGGTGGTAGACCTTGTTGAATCTTGGATTTTGATGATGAAGTCAAATGTAATTTGTTTGATCTAATCTATATGTTGAGAAAAGTGTGCAGGATTAACTATGATAGTAGTAAGACATAAAGCAGGAATTGTGCCAGAGTCAAGATCGAGATCTCATTGGGAGTTCGAGAGTTCGACGGAAGTCCGGACGTTCGTCGGAAGTTCTGTTGGAACCAACCGAGAAGTCCAAGAGCTTGCCAAAGAAGCTCATCAGAACTCACCAAAAAGATCATCATAAAGTTCAGGAGCTTGTCGGGAGTTCCCTGGAACATTGCCGAGAGTTCGTTGGATATTCGTTGGAAGTACGTCGGAAGCTCGTCGGAAGAGCAATTGACGCACCAGAATAAGAAGCATTGTAAATTATATCTTAATTATCGTAGTTAGAGCATAAATTAAGTTAGGATTGGAGGTAATCTCCCATTAACTTAATTATGGGCCAATTGGGCCCTTAATAGGGCTGAATTGGGCTGAATTGAGCACCCAATTCAGCCCCTGAAAATATGGCCAGCGGCGGCACCGCTTGGAAGGCAATGCCCCTAGTTTTCTGGGTGGTGGTACCACTGGCAGTAGTGCTGCCAGCGATGGTACCACCCCTGTTCGGCGGTGGTACCACCTAGTGTCAGATCAATGGTGGTAGTACCGCCCAGTAACTACAGTGGTATTGCTAGTACCCCAAATTCCAGAGATGTGACACTTTTTGGCTCCAATTTTGAAGCCATTGGGACCTATAAAAATCTCACCCTTTTCTGCATGAAAGGTCACGATAGTATTGGCTTAATCTTGAATTCTTGAGTCATAAAAGTGTTGTAAAAGTTAGAGTTCTCCTCCTTCATCTCTTAGCCTTGTAACCATCCAAGAAAGAGGAGTGAGACTTATAAGGGTTCATCTCCTAAACCCGAGAAAAAGAAAAAGTGTTGTAAAGAGATGTTCGATCTTCACCTATTGAAGGAAGGCATTTAGTGGATGCCGGTGACCTCGTCAGAGGAGGAATCCGAAAGTGGATGTAGGTCACCTTGACCGAACCACTCTAAATTCCAGTTTGCTTTTCATTTATACAATTTACTTTACTGCAAACCTCCTTAATCTTCTCTTGCACTTTTACGAAAGCTTTCAAATTGAACTTCTCTCTGAAACAAATTGAATCAAAACCATTTTCGTCAGAATCAATTTTTTGAAATTGTGAAAGTTTTTCGTTGCACTAATTCACCCCCCCCTCCCTTAGTACCGTTCTTGAACCTAACAATTGGTATCAGAGTAAGGTTCACTCTCATTTGGTTTTAAACCCAAGAGAGATGGCATTTGCCAGCAGCTTAGAGGGTCATTCAATTATACGTTCGCTCATGTTCATTGAGACGGATTACACATATTGAAAAACTAGAATAAGGATCTTCCTAATTTCAATATATTTCGAACTATGGAATATTGTAGAAAATGGCTTTCAAAAGTCTTCTCTTCTAATGAACGATTGGAATGAGTTAGGGAAGAAGACTTTCGCTTTAAACGCAAAGGCCATGAATGCCTTATTTTATGCATTAGATAAAAATAAGTTTAATCAAGTATCGATTTGTGAAACGGCTTTTAACATTTGGCATACACTCAAAGTGACTCATGAAGGCACTAGTAGAGTGAAGGAGTAAAAAATTAATCTTTTAGTGCATTCTTATGAGTTGTTTCGAATGAAACCGAGTGAGACCAATGGAGATATGTACACCTGATTTACGGATGTCATCAATGGTCTAAAAGGACTTGGTAAAAGTTTCTTAGATTTTGAACTTGTTAATAAGATTTTAAGATCCATTCCAAAAAGTTGGGACCCTAAAGTAGCGGTCATTCAAGAGGCCAAAGATCTAAATAATTTTTCTCTTGAAGAACTAATTGAGTCACTAATGACCTATGAAATGACATGTAAAGCTCATGAAGAGCTTGAGGACACCCTTCCAAAGAACAAGAAGGATATGGCACCGAGAACACAAGAAGACCACTTGAAAGAAAACTTAAGTGATGAGGACTTTGATGATGACGTAGCACTCTTAACAAAAAAGTTCAAAAGATTCATAAAAAGAAATAAATTTAAAAATAATACTAAAAATAAATTTGAACATAAGAAAAAATAAGTGATATGTTATGAATGCAAGAAGCCTGGACACTTCAAGAGTGAATGTCCCCAAACAAAAAGGAGGCAACCAAAGAAGAAGGCTCTCAAAGCTACATGGGATGACTCAAGTGCTTCCGAAGAAGAGGAGCTAACCAACACCGAGTAAGTTGCTCATTATATGCTAATGGCTATTGGAGATGAGGTAACAAGTTCATTAGACGCAAATTTAACTTTCGATGAGCTTTCAAGTACTTTTCATGAATTGTTTGATGAATGTAGAATCTTGAGTAAAAAGTACAACTCTTTAAAAAAGGAACATGTTTCTCTTATTAGCGACTTTGATAGAGTAAATATTGAGCATGAAATAGCTTAGCTTCATGCACAAAATGCTATGAACTAGAAATACTTCAAAAGGAAAACTTGCTACTCAAATAAACCTTGAAGAAATTTGAGATTGGTAGAAAGTCCTTGAACATGATCATTGTCAATAAGGGTCACGTTCATAGAAAAGGCGAAATCGGATTTGTGAGTAGCTCTCATCAAAATCTAACCACCTTTATTAAAGACCATACCTTGCATGTATCACCTCATACTAAATGCAACTTTTATTACAAATTTGGACATATTACGTACAAATGTCCATTCAAGAAATATAGTCCACATAAATTGATTTGAATTTCTAAAAAAACCTCAAATAACTCAATACAATATGATAAGCTATGTAGATCGATTTTTGAAGTACCCAAGGTCAAATGGGTACCTAAAAATCATCATTTTTTGTAGAAATATTTACCATCACAAGCTAGGAGCAAGAGATGGTACCTTGATAGTGGATGCTCAAGGCATATGATCGAAGATCCATCTCAATTCTCTAAGCTCATTAGCATAGATGAAGGATATGTCACCTTTGGAGACAACAACAAGGGTAAAATCATTGGCAAAGGAACCATAGGTAACAAATCCACCTTTTCTATTGAAGATGTGTTGTTAGTTGATGGCTTAAAGCATAACTTTTTGAGCAATAGTCAATTGTGTGATAAAGGATACATCATTAAATTTGAATCTAATACTTGCATTATTGAAAAACCACACAAAAACACATCTATGATTGTATTAAAACAAAATAATGTATACATTATTGACATTAATGATCTTTGCAATGAAATGTGTTTTTCGATTTTGAATGATGATGCTTGGCTTTGTCATAAGAGATTAGGTCATGCTAGCATGAAACTAATCACTCAAATTTCATCTAAAGAACTTGTAAGAGGAATTCCTCATATCAAGTTCATCAAAGATAATGTGTGTGATGCATGTCAACTAGGAAAACAAATAAAAGGTAGCTTCAAACCTAAGAATCAAATAAGTACCTCTAGACCTTTGCAATTGATCCATATGGTCTTGTTCGGACCAATTGCTACATCAAGCCTAGGACGTAGCAAATATGCATTTGTCATCGTGGATGATTATAGTAGATACACATGGACTTATTTTTTGACACACAAAAGTAAATGCTTTAAGAATTTCTCTAAGTTTTGTAAACTTGTTCAAAAAGAAAAGGGTTTTATGATTTCGTCAATTCGAAGTGATAACGATGGTGAATTTCAAAACTATGATTTTCAAGAATTTTATGAATCTAATAGATACAACCACAACTTCTCTGCTCCAAAAAATCCTTAACAAAATGGAGTAGTAGAAAGAAAGAATAGAAACTTACAAGAAATGTTAGTTTGGCAAGTCCCATAGTCCCACATCGGGAAAATCAAACTTGTTGTCTCATCTTGGAACTATAAATAAGGGCCTGGGCTTTGAAGTCAGATGCACCACAAGAGGTACCACAAGTGGCACCACAAGAAAAACCTAAGTGTTTGCTTTGGTTTAAGTCCATACTCAGTTAAATAGTTTGGACTTATAGTTTGGTTTTTCTTGTTTAGTATTTTCGGGTGTTTTATGGCCTAGGAACATCTTCCTAAGGCATTTGTAATTGTCCCTCTTTTGCAGTAGTAATTTGCTCCTCTTTCGTCCGTGGATGTAGGTCAAAGTCAATTGACCGAACCACGTATATCTGGTGTTATGGTGTTCTTGTCTCGCTTTTATTCTTTCTGTTTTATTGTCTTGTTGGTTGCCAAAATTACCTTGTGGTAAATTTCCTGGGGCCAGCTCTAACAAACTGGTATCAGAGCCTGGTTCTGGGATCATTTGGCAACGATGACAATAACAAAGATTGTTGTCGAGAAATTCGACATAAATGTCAACTTCGGCTTGTGGCAACTCAAGATGGAGGCCATTTTGGTTCAAGACGGAGTTGATTTGGTACTATAGGGAGCCGAGAGCATTCCAGATGATATGTCAAAAGAAGAGCTTGCGGGTATGGATAAGAAGGCCCGATCAAGCATCATTCTAAATCTCTCTGACGAGGTTTTACGGGAGGTAGCTACGGAGACTATGGCTAAGAGCATGTAGGACAAGCTTAAAGCCTTGTACATGAAGAGGACAGTAGAGAATCGTCTCTACTTGAAGCAGAGTCTATATATGCTTCGGATGATTGAAGGTACATCTATACTCTCGCATCTTGATAAGTTTGATTCTTTGGTTATGGATTTGGAGAATATAGATGCAAAAATTGATGATGAGGATAAGGCTTTGTTACCCTTTTGTTCTCTTCCCCAATCTTTTAAGCATTTCCATGATACTTTGATTTATGGAAAAGAAACAGTTTCTTATCAAGAAATTAAATCTGCACTAAAATCTAAGGAGCAGATAGACAGGAATATCACTAGGGAAAGCAGAGAGAATCAGGCTGAGGGTCTGGTTGTTAAGGGGAGAATGGATAAAAGAGAATTTAACAGTAGTAGATCTAAATCTAGATCTAAATCCAAACATAGAAATTTGGAATGCAGATATTGTCATAAAATGGGGCACATTAAATCTGATTGCTTTAAATTGAAAAATAAATTAAAGCAAAAGGAAAAATTTGTTGAAAAAACTACTGAATCCACTGAAGTTAGTGTAGCAACTGATGAGATTGTTGGAAATATTTTTTCTGCTATTGATGACAGGACGAGGTCTAAAAATGAATGAATTTTAGATTCAAGTTGTTCTTATCACATATGTCCCAATAGGGATTTGTTTTCCACATATGAATCTTGTAATGGTGGAATTGTTTTGATGGGCAATAATGCCGCATGTGATGTTGTTGGTAGAGGTACAATCCGAATTAAAATGCATGATGGTATTGTGAGGATGCTCACTAATGTTAGACATGTTCCTGATTTAAAAAAGAATCTCATCTCTTTAGGCACCCTAGAAGCCCTTGGGTGTAAATACACGTCTGATGGTGGAGTTATGAAAGTTTCTAGAAGTGCCCTTATTGTTATGAAAGCTTATAGGTCTGGTAGCTTGTATATTCTGTAGGGAACTACTGTCACAGGTTCAGTTGCAGTCTCGTCATCATCATTGTCTGATTCTGACATCACCAAATTATGGCATATGCGTTTGGGTCATATGAGCGAAAAAGGTTTGAGCATATTGAGCAAAAGGGGTCTACTTTGCGGATAGAGTACTCGGGCCACTTGATTTTTGTGAACACTGCATTTTTGGAAAGCAGAAAAGAGTCAGCTTCACTTCTCCGGCAGTTCACAAAACGAAAGGTACTCTTGACTATATTCATTCAGACCTTTGGGGTCCAGCTCATGTTCAATCTAAGGGTGGTGCCAGGTATATGTTGACTTTCATCGACGATTATTCCACGAAAGTTTGGGTTTATTTTCTGAAGCATAAAAATGATGTTTTTCTAACATTTAAACAATGGAAGGCTTTGATTGAGAAACAAACAGATAAACAGATTAAGCGGCTTCGAACAGATAATGGCATGAAATTTTGTGAAGGTGATTTTGAAGAATTCTGCAAAAATGAAGGAATCATTCGACATCGCACTGTTAGGATGACGCCTCAGCAAAATGGTGTGGCCGAACATATGAATAGAACACTCTTGGAGAGAGTAAGGTGTATGATCTCAAATGCAGGGTTGACAAAGGACTTTTGGGCAGAGGCGATTAATATGGCATGTTACGTTATCAACCGCGCTCCTTTTGCAGCACTAAACTTTAAAAATCTGAAGGAAGTTTGGTCAGGTACTCCTGCTGATTACTCTGATTTAAAAATTTTTGGGTGTCCAGCATACATGCATGTAAATGAAGGAAAATTAGAGCCTCGGGCAAAAAAGTGCATTTTCCTTGGGTATGCTTCTCGGGTGAAAGGATACAGATTATGGTGTTCTGATCCCAAATCCCCAAAATTTATAATCAGTAGAGATGTTACTTTTGATGAATTATTTATGTTATCTTCCAAAGAGGATTCTACTAGTTGTACAAATGATAGTGCGTAGAAGCAGGTGGAGCTTGAGATTGGTAGTTCAGATTCTTTTAAGTCGAACTCTTCTACTCAAAGAATGCTAGTAGGTGGTCCCGAGTCTACTGACGCAGATGATCCAGAGGAAGAGCAATATTCCATAGCCAAGGATAGACCACGGAGAGATATTCGACCACCACAAAGATATGCAAATTTGGTTGCATATGCTTTGTCTGTTGCAGAAGAGACGAGTGAAGTTGGTGAGCCTACTTCCTACTCAGATGCAGTTTCTTGTGATAATTCCGCTAAGTGGTTGATTGCGATGAACGAAGAAATTGAGTCTCTCCATCAGAATAGAACTTGGGATCTTGTGAAGCCGCCTTCGGATAAGAAAATTGTTGGATGCAAATGGGATACCATTGCTGAGGGAAAGGTCCTTGTTCAAAAAATTCATATGAAGGATAATCCAACTGATATGTTTACGAAGTCTTTTCCGGTTTACAAGTTCAAGCAGTGCTTGGACTTGGTTGGTATTCATTGTTGGTGATTGCCCATTGGGGCTTTTGTGAAGAAGGTGGAGCAAGTTTTATGGGGACATGCCAAGGTGGAGATTTGTTAGTTTGGCAAGTCCCATAGTCCCACATCGGGAAAATCAGACTTGTTGTCTCATCTTGGAACTATAAATAAGGGCCTGGGCTTTGAAGTCAAATGCACCACAAGAGGTACCACAAGTGGCACCACAAGAAAAACTTAAGTGCTTGCTTTGGTTTAAGTCCATACTCAGTTAAATAGTTTGGACTTATAGTTTGGTTTTTCTTGTTTATTATTTTCGGGTGTTTTATGGCCTAGGAACATCTTCCTAAGGCATTTGTAATTGTCCCTCTTTTGCAGTAGTAATTTGCTCCTCTTTCGTCCGTGGATGTAGGTCAAAGTCAATTGACCGAACCACGTATATCTGGTGTTCTGGTGTTCTTATCTCGCTTTTATTCTTTCTATTTTATTGTCTTGTTGGGTTGCCAAAATTACCTTGTGGTAAATTTTCTGGGGCTAGCTCTAACAAGAAATGGCAAGAACAATGTTGAATGTACATAGCTTACCCAAATATTTTTAGGCCGAAGCTATACACACGACATGCTATGTCATGAATAGAGTTCTAGTAAGACTCTTACTCACCAAAACTCCTTATGAGTTGTGGAACAACAAAAAACTCAATGTTTCATATTTTACAGTTTTTGGGTGTAAGTGTTTTATCTTGAATAAAAAAGATGCCTTAGGAAAATTTGATACTAAATCCGTTGAAGGAATTTTTCTTGGCTATTCTTCTATTTCTAAAGCATTATGTATCTTTAATAAAAGAACTTTGATTATAGAAGAATCTATTTATGTTGTTTTTAATGAGGTTTCCGAGGTAAAGAAAAATGATTTTGATGCTGATATTAATTTGATGGTTTGAATTTAAATGAAACCCTTTCTCCATCTAGCAACATGGATGCATCAACTTCCGAAACATCCTTACCCAAGGATTGGAAGTATGTAGATGCTCATCCTAAGGAGCTAATAATATGAAACACATCTAAAAGAATTCAAACTCGTTCTTCTCTTAAGAATTTTTGTGCCAACACCGCTTTTCTCTCCCAAATTGAACCAAAATACATTAACAAGGCCTTGAAAGATGATTCATGGGTTATTGCAATGCAAGATGAGTCAAATCAATTTGAGAGAAATGAGGTGTGAAAGTTTGTTCCTAGGCCAAATGATCATTTAGTTATTGGTACTAAATGGGCCTTTAGAAACAAGCAAAATGAATTTGGTATCATGGTTAGAAACAAGGCTAGATTAGTAGCCAAAAGTTTCAACCAAGAAGAATGGATTGATTATAAAGAGACCTTCGCTCTTGTGGCATGATTAGAAGCCATAAGGATACTCCTTGCCTATGCTAGTAATAATAATTTTAAGTTGTTTCAAATGGACGTTAAAAGTGCTTTTCTTAATGATTTTATTTTCGAAGAAGTTTATGTTGAACAACCTCCCAGATTTGAGAATGATAATCTTTCTAATCATGTGTTTAAATTGACTAAAGCTCTATGGATTGAAATAAGCCCCAAGGGCTTGGTATGAGAGACTTAGCTCATTTCTTATCGAAAATAATTTTTCTAAAGACAAGGTCGATACTACATTATTTTTTAAAAATTTTAAAAATAATTTTTTTATTATTCAAATTTATGTTGATGATATTATTTTTAGTTTTATGAATGAATCTCTATATGAGTCAATTGCTAAAAGTATGAGTCTTGAATTTGAAATGAGTTTGATGGGGGAATTAACTTTCTTTTTAGGCTTACAAATCAAATAACTAAGTAATAGTATTTTTCTTAGTCAAACAAAATTTGCTCTAGATTTTCTAAAAAGGATTAATATGGATAGCTCAAAGGCTATTAACACTCCTATGAGTACCTCCACTAAGTTAGAAATTGATGAAAGTGGAGAAAGCTTTGATCAAAAAGCTTATAGGGGTATGATAGAAAGCTTACTTTACCTCACCACAACTAGACCGGATATCATATTTAGTGTAGGACTTTGTGCTAGGTTTCAATCTAATCCTAAGATATCTCATCTTAAAGCAATTAAGAGAATACGTAGATATCTTAACCACAAATCTAGGATTATGGTATCCAAAATCTGAGAACTTTGAGCTAATTACTTATGCTAATGCGGATTTTGCTAGATATAGATTAGATAAAAAAAGCACATCCGGAACACGTCAATTTTTAGGACACGCACTTGTTTCTTGGTCTACCAAGAAACAAAACTTGGTTGCACTATCTACAACCGAAGTTGAGTACATTGCAACTAGTGCATGTTGTGCATAAGTTGTATAGATGAAAAACACTTTAGAAGATTATAAGATTCATCTTAAAAATATTTTCATAAAATGTGATAACACAAGTACAATTTGTTTAACAAAAAATCTCATTCAACACTCAAGAACTAAACATATTGATATTAGGCATCACTTTATACAAGATCATGTTAATAATCATGATGTAATCTTAGAGTTTATTAATACAAAACATCAATTAGCTGATATTTTTACAAAGCCCTTAAGTGAAGAATAATTTAATTTTATTAGAAGAAAATTAGGAATATTAATTTTTCCGAATGCATGAATTTATTAAATTTCAGTTTTGGACTTTCTTGATTCTTTGGATCATTCACTTAAATTCTGTGCTGATAATTTTATGTTGTGAATTTTACATGATGATAAGGTTGTGTGCTTCAATAAAATATTTACTTTGATGTTGGAATTTTGTGCTTTGATGCTGAAAGTTTCTATGATGTTGTGATCTCTTTAAATGATGAGCATGTTATCATACAATGGTGCAATATCATATTTACTTTGATGATTATGATTTCTATTGAATATTGAGAAGTTTTAATCATATATCGGATTCTTAACTTTTGAGTGCTACAAGCACTAATGATATTATCTCATACAAGTAGTGATGATAGGCTATGATGAAATATTTAATAAATGTATGAAGTGTTTATACATATCTTGATGTTTGATTCATGGAAATCATTGACAAATGCATCTCTCACGGATTTCACTCTTATGAATTTTTAATGAGAAATAGAATTGATGTAATGCTCTTCTTACTATAAAGTTTTATTTATGAATTTTTTCTTCATGTGATACTCCTCTCCCATGAATAATTGAAGGAATTCCAATAGATATATTAATCCTTGAAAGATGAATTCTCGTGTGTGATAACGAAAGCATTTGTGTGATAATTTTTGTAGTGATTTGATTTCATATGGATATCTCGATCCTTTTCATGAATCCCTTCTCTTTGTCAAAATGAAAGCATGTTTTAACATTTTTTACTTGATTCAAATAATTTCACAAACTTAGTTCTTAATAGATTCCCTCCTTACCTTCTTTCCTCTTCTTTATGCAAAATTATGATGATAAGGGGGAGAAGTTGTTGAAATCTATCGCCTTAATGTTGATAACATTTAATGACGAGAACTTTTAAGTGTGAAACTTGCTTTATTTTTTTTTACCATACTTGCATTGTTGAATTGTTCTCCTTTTTGTTGATGACAAAGGGGGAGAAATAATACCAAAATGTGGTAAATTGATGACAAATGTATGCAATGTATTTCATCATATATACTTGAAATATTTGCTTGATAAATTTCTTTCATTATGATAAAATATCTAGAGCTTAACTTGCTATTTTATAATTGATGTCTCGTCATAGAATGATGAATTGATATCTTTGTCATCTTTCATATTTGAAATATCATACTTGAAAATAGATGTCATGCCTTGACATCATTTTGAGAAATACTTGGCATCGTATTTTGAGAATAATAGATCATGATAGGAATCATGATGTGCATGTTAATAAGTTTAATTAACTTATCTTTTCAGTTTGTTTATTGAATTCAAAGGCCTTGAATTCAAGAATGTCTTTTCTCAAGTATGGCATATAGATAGGGGGAGTTAAGGTTAACTCCGTCATCAATTGATTATCATCATCAAAAAGGGGGAGATTGTTGAATCTCGGATTTTGATGATGAAGTTAATTATAATTTGTTTGATCTAATCTATATGTTGAGAAAAGTGTGTAGGATTAACTATGATAGCAGTAAGACATAAAGCAGATGTTGTACTAGAGTCAAGATCGAGATCTCATTGGGAGTTCGAGATTTCGATGGAAATCCGGACGTTCGTCGGAAGTTCTACCGGAACCAACCGAGAAGTCCAGGAGCTTGCCAAAGAAGCTCGTTGGAACACGCCAAAAAGATCATCGTAAAGTCCAGGAGCTTGCTAGGAGTCCACTGGAACATTGCCGAGAGATCGTTGGATGTTCGTCGGAAGTATGTCGGAAGTACACCGGAAGCTCACCGGAAGAGCAATTGACCCACCGAAATAAGAAGCACTATAAATTATGTCTTAATTATCATAGTTAGAGCGTAAATTAAGTTAGGATTGTGAGGTAATCCCACTAACTTAATTATGGGCCAATTGGGCCCTTAATAGGGTAAAATTGGGTCGAATTAAGTACCCAATTCAGCCCTTGAAAACATGGCCGACGGTGGCACCGCCTGGAAGGCAGTGCCCTTGGTTTTCTAGGCTGTGGTACCACCTCAATTGCACGGTGGTACCATCGGGAATAGTATTACCAGTGGTGGTACCACCCCTGTTTGGCGGTGGTACCGCCCAATAACAGCGGTGGTTCTGCTAGTACCCTGGATTCTGGGGATGTGACACTTTTTAGCTCCAATTTTAAAGTCATTAGGACCTATAAAAATCCCATCATTTTATGTATGAAAAGGCACGAAAGTATTTGCTTAATCTTGAATTATTGAGTCATAAAAGTGTTGTAAAAGTTAGAGTTCTCCTCCTTCATCTCTTAGCCTTGTAACCATCCAAGAAAGATGAGTGAGACTTGTAAGGGTTCATCTCTAAACCCAGGAAAAGGAGAAAGTGATGTAAAGAGATGTTCGGTCTTCACCTATTGAAGGAAGGCCTTTAGTGGATGCCGGTGACCTCGTCGGAGGAGGAATCCGAAAGTGGATGAAGGTCACCTTGACCGAACCACTCTAAATTTCGGTTTGCTTTTCATTTGTGTAATTTACTTTACTGCAAACCTCCTTAATCTTCTCTTGCACTTTTACGAAAGCTTTCAAGTTCAACTTCTCTCTGAAACAGATTGAATCGAAACCATTTTCGTTAGAATTGGTTTTAAACAAAATGAATAATTTTTTGAAATCGCGAAAGTTTTCTGCTGCACTAATTCACAACCCCACCCCCCCCCCCCTCTTCATGCCACTCTTGATCGTAACAAAACCCAACAAAAATTGAGGCAATGCAAGGCTGGTCGAAACCTACAAACGTGAAATTACTATGTGGGTTCCTTGGACTAACGGGCTACTACCAAAAATTTGTCAAGGAGTATGGAAAGATCTGTGCACCCCTCGGTTCTCTATTGAAAAAAGATGTCTTCCAATTGTCGGATAAAGCCTCCGCTGCCTTCGATAAACTTAAGGCAGCCATGACGACAATGCCGGTGCTAGCGCTACTAGATTTCAATCGACCCTTCATCATTGAGGCCGACGTATCTGGAGTCGTAATTGGAGCCGTTCTCATACAAGATGGTCGACCACTCATATACACTAGCAAGGCATTATCTCCCTCCCATCAAAATATATCAACATATGATAAAGAGATGCTCGCCATTATACACGCAGTAAAGAGGTGGAGACCCTATTTAATTGGCTAGCGATTTCAAAATCACAGAAGCCTCAAGTACTTTTTGGAGTAGAAGATATCATCCCTTGAACAGCAAAAATGGGTAACTAAACTTCTAGGATTTGATTATGAAATTATTTACTAAAAAGGGAAAGAAAACATTGTTGCATATGCACTCTCACGACTACTTGAGCAAGCTACATTTTCAGTCATCTTCCTTCCTACCACTGGCTTCCTCGAGGACATTAGGGAAGAATGGAAGAACGATCCAGAGATCAGCAATATCATAAACAAATTGGAGGATCCAAGTGCAATAGCACACTACACTTGGGATTCGAGGGATCTACGCTACAAAGGTTGTATTGTGCTTATACCCGACTCCCCTTGCATCAAAATCATCCTACATGAAATGCACTCCACACCTTTAGCAAGGTACTTTGGATTCCTAAGAACCTACAAAAGAGTGAAGCAAAATTTTTATTGGAAAGGGATGAAAAAAATTATTTCTGAATATATGGCACAATGTGATGTATGTCAACAGCACAAGAGTGAAATAGTGGTAAGCCCATGGAAGCTACTGTTGAATCTCGGATTTTGATGATATAATCAATTGATGGGTTAATTGATCTAATCCATATTATTGAGTTAAGTGTGCAGGATTAACTATGATAACCAGAAAACATAAAGCAAGGATACCGGAGTCGAGCTCGATAGACGTTTAAGAGACCGAAAAATCATCGGAGATGCTGTCGGAACCAACCGAGAAGAAATCGGGAACGTGTCAGAAGTTCGCCGAAGAAATCGTCGGAGGCTCGCGGAGATCACCGAGAAGGCTCGGCTACTCGTTAAAGTCATCACAAAGATTGGGAGCTTGCAGGGAGTCCGTCGGAGGAAGTTCGTCGGAAAGCTCGCCGGAACAAGACTCGACGTTCGCGGTTAAAAAACTTGCTTAGGATGTTTTTTATTGTGTTATGTAGTTCACCTGTAATTAGGATTAGGATTAAGAGATAATCCTATATCCTGGTTAGGGGCCAACTGGGCCCAAAGTTAGATTTGGTTTGGGCAAAAATTAAGCCAAACAAATGAATTGGAGAGCCAGGCGGTGGCACCGCCTGGCTGGGCGGTGACACCTCCTTGGCTGGGCGGTTGCACCGTCCAGCACCCGAGCACTGGGCGGTGGCACCGCCTGGCTGGGCGGTGGAACCTCCAGCACCAGGAACCCTAAGAGAATTCAAATTTTGGAGCCCAAAATTTGAATCCTCTTGAGGCCTATAAATACCCCTCAAATCTCAGCTGAGGTTACAACTTTTGAGAAGCATTTTGATTGAGAGAAAAGTCTTAGAAAGTCTTAGCAAGTCTTGTTTTCAATTTGCTAGAGAGTTCTCCTCCTTCTTTCTTATTGAAAATTTGTAAGAGGTTGAGCTGCTTGTAAAAGGTTGTAAGAGGGGTGTTTACCCTTCCATTTCAAGAGACTTGCTAGTGGAAGGTGGGAGCCTCATCGAAGAGGGGCCTCGCAAGTGGAGTAGGTCATTTGACCGAACCACTCTAAAAATTGGCGTAATCTCTGGTTTGCTCTTTATTATTGTCATTTACATTACTGCAAATCTTCTTACTGCTTTAGTTCCTTATTACTCTTGCTGCGCAACTTTAAGAATACGCCTTCAAGTTAAATTTCTCAAGTTTCGTTCTTAACGTACGAAAGATTTTGTTAAAATCGAAGTTTTAATCCGCTGGACTAATTCACCCCCCCTCTTAGTGCCGCTCCGATCCTAACAAGTGGTATCAGAGCAAGGTTATCTCTCATATTTGGTTTAATACCCAAGAGAGATGGCTTACTCCGGCATGCAAGAGGGTCATTCTATTGCACGACCACCTTTGTTTAATGGGTCGGATTACACATATTGGAAGACTCGCACGAGAATCTTCCTCATTTCTATGGACTTTGAGCTTTGGTCTATTGTCGAGAATGGATTTCAAAAATCTTCTCTTCCGATGAGCGAATGGGATGAATCGGAGAAGAAGGTTTTTGCTTTAAATGCAAAGGCTATGAATGCCTTGTTTTGTGCACTAGACAAAAACGAATTTAATCGTGTTTCAATGTGTGATTCGGCTTTTGATATTTGGAGAACTCTTGAGGTCACTCATGAAGGCACTAGCCGAGTGAAAGAGTCCAAAATCAACATCCTTGTGCACTCTTACGAACTTTTCCGAATGAATCCAAGTGAGTCCATCGGAGACATGTACACCCGGTTTACGGATGTCATCAATGGACTCAAAGCTCTTGGTAAAGTTTTTACTAACTTTGAACTAGTAACTAAAATCTTAAGATCCCTCCCTAAAAGTTGGGATCCAAAAGTTACGGCCATTCAAGAGGCCAAAGACCTTAAAGCATTCCCTCTTGAAGAACTCATTGGGTCTCTAATGACCTACGAAATGACATGTCAAGCTCATGACGAGCTCGAGAACCCCCTTCCAAAGAACAGGAAGGATATGGCACTCAAATCACAAGAAGACCACTTGAAAGGAACATCAAGTGATGAGGACAGTGACAATGACATTGCACTTTTGACTCAAAAATTTAAAAAATATTTAAGAAAGAACAGATTTAAAAATAATACAAAAAATAAATTTGAACAAAAGAAGGACCAAGTGATTTGCTATGAATGCAAAAAACCGGGACACTATAAGAACGATTGTCCTCAAGCCAAAAAGAGAACATCAAAGAAGAAGGCATTCAAGGCAACGTGGGATGATTCAAGCGCATCCGAAGAAGAGGAGTCCAACACCAAGCAAGTTGCTCATTACGCGCTAATGGCATTAGGAGAAGAGGTATGTGATTTATTTAATGAAGATTTATCTTTTGAAGAACTATCTATCGCTTTTCATGAATTATTTGATGAATGTAGAACTGTTAGCAAGAAGTTAAGTATCTTAAAGAAAGAGCATGCTTTGCTACAAGATAAGTTTGATAGTCTTCAAACTCCTCGATGCTCTAAGTGTGAGCACTTAGAAGCAATAAAAAATGAAAATTTGCTTCTTAAGGAAACCTTAAACAAGTTTAAGGTTAGTAGCAAAGGATTAGATATGATCCTTGCACACAAGGGTCACATCGCAAATAGAAATGGAATTGGATTTGTAAAAGGATTACATCAAAATCCTACCACTTTCATAAAAGGACCTACATTACATGTTTCCTCTTATATGAAATGCAACTTTTGTTGCAAATCCGGACATATTGCCTACAAATGCCCATTTAGGAAAATTAGTTCACAAAAATTAATATGGGTTCCTAAAGGAACTATAAAGAATTCAATCATAAATAACAAAGTTAGTGGGTCAATTTTTGAGGCACCCAAAATCAAATGGGTACCTAAAAATCATCCTCTTTTGTAGACAAACCCACAAGCTAGGAGCAAGAGATGGTATCTCGATAGTGGATGCTCAAGACATATGACTGGAGATCCATCTCATTTCTCTATGCTCACTAGCAAAGAAGAAGGGTACGTTACCTTCGGAGACAACAACAAGGGCAAAATCATTGGCAAGGGAACTATTGGTAACAAATTTAATTTTTCCATTGATGATGTCTTACTAGTTGATGGATTGAAACATAATCTCTTGAGTATTAGTCAACTATGCGATAAAGGTTACATCGTTAGATTTGAATCAAATATGTGCATTATTGAAAAACCAAATCATAACATGACTATGATTGCTTTAAAACAAAATAATGTCTATACCATCAATCTTGATGAACTAAGTAATGAAATGTGCTTCTCTGCCGTAAATGATGATGCTTGGCTTTGGCATAGGAGATTAGGCCATGCAAGCATGAAAACAATATCTAAGATCTCATCTCAAGAATTAGTACGAGGAATTCCAAATATAAAGTTTATTAAGGACAAAGTATGCGATGCATGTCTGTTAGGATCGGAGCGGCACTAAGAGGGGGGGGTGAATTAGTGCAGCGGATTAAAACTTCGATTTTAATAAAATCTTTCGTACGTTAAGAACGAAACTTGAGAAATTTAACTTGAAGACGTATTCTTAAAGTTGCGCAGCAAGAGTAATAAGGAACTAAAGCAGTAAGAAGATTTGCAGTAATGTAAATGACAATAATAAAAAGCAAACCAGAGATTACGCCGATTTTTAGAGTGGTTCGGTCAAATGACCTACTCCACTTGCGAGGCCCCTCTTCGATGAGGCTCTCACCTTCCACTAGCAAGTCTCTTGAAATGGAAGGGTAAACACCCCTCTTACAACCTTTTACAAGCAGCTCAACCTCTTACAAATTTTCAATAAGAAAGAAGGAGGAGAACTCTCTAGCAAATTGAAAACAAGACTTGCTAAGACTTTCTAAGACTTTTCTCTCAATCAAAATGCTTCTCAAAAGTTGTTCTCTCAGCTGAGATTTGAGGGGTATTTATAGGCCTCAAGAGGATTCAAATTTGGGCTTCAAAATTTGAATTCTCTTTGGGTTCCCGCTGCTGGCGGTGCCACCGCCCAGCCAAGCGGTGCCACCGCCCAGGGCTCGGGTGGTGGGCGGTGCCACCGCCCAGCCAGGAGGTGTCACCGCCCAGCTCTCGGGTGGTGGGCGGTGCCACCGCCCAGCTAGGCGGTGCCACCGCCTACAGTGTTTTCAGCCCGACTACAGTGTTTTCAGCCACTAGTTGGGCTTCAATCTTGGCTCTCTAGTTCGCTGGTTTAGCTTAATTTTTAGCCTAAACCAACTCTGACTTTGGGCCCAGTTGGCCCCTAACCAGGATATAGGATTATCTCTTAATCCTAATCCTAATTACAAGTGGACTACATAACCAAAACACATCCTAAGCAAATTTTCAACCGCGAACGTCGAGTCTTGTTCTGGCGAGCTTTCCGACGAACTTTCTGCTGACGGGCTTCTAGCAAGCTCCCGAACTTGTGATGACTTTAATGAGTAGCCGAGCCTTCTCGGTGATCTCCGTGAACCTCCGACGATCTCTTCGGCGAACTTCCGAAAATTCCGACAGGTTCCCGATTTCTTCTCGGTTGGTTCTGGCAGCATCTCCGACGATTCTTCGGACTCTTAAACGTCCATCGAACTTGACTCCGGTATTCTCGCTTTGTGTTTTTTGGTTATCGTAGTTAATCCTGCACACACAAGCAAACACTCTACTCCGATCTAGACAATTATTATAACGCAAATTGACATTCTGTTGCCCGGCACGTCATTGGTTGGCGCTTCATCCGATTCTTCGGTGCATCGTCCTCTCTTGCAGCTTGTTGCCCAATCGGCGGTTGACCTCCGCAACCCCGATATCCTTGGCGCAATTTCGCTCTCCTTGGCCCGATGCCCGACGCCCGAAGCCTTCTGCCATCCAATATCCTGACGTGATCTCCTCCGACGCAACGTCAATTCCTCCTGCGTTAATTGTCTAATCCTGATCGAGTAGACCTGTATCACTCAAAATGTAGTCAAACATTTAAACACAATCAATTAGTTTCATCATCAAAATCCGAGATTCAACAATCTCCCCCTTTTTGATGATGACAACTAATTGATGACTAACGGAGTTAACCTTAACTCCCCGGAGTTTAACTAAACTCCCCCTATCAATATGCCATTGATAGAACACTTGGATTATCCCAAATCCAAGTAACATTCATCACATGTTATGAAAAACATTTAAACTATCATGCAAATATATAAAATATTTAATTCAATGCATGAAGTCATCAATATACTTCTCCCCCTATGTCATCAACAAAAAGGAGAAGTAGCTACTCTTATGTGTTTATTATATGGGTTCAAACCATTGCATGAAAAACATAATATTAAATTTTTATCATCATGCAATTTTGAAGATAGAAAATTTAGCAAGTAATGCATCATGCTTGGGACATTCAAGCTATCAAGTTTTAGATATACAAGTTTTACAGCATATAAGATAGCACTTTTGGTAATGTTCAAGATAGCAAGTTCTACATCATGCAAGCTAGCAACATTGAGATGTTCAAGAAAGCAACTCTTGCTTCTTGAAATATGCAAATTGTAAGCTAGCAAATTTTTGCTTCCTTTGCAATGTTTGAGCTAGCAATTTTGCTTCCGTTGCAAAGTGCAAGTTAGTATGTTTTGCATCTTGAGATAAACAAGATTGTATTTTTGGTATGCAAATTTATAGTATACAAGCTATCAACTTTTGCACATAAAAAGTTAGCAAAATTTTACATCTTTTGAGATGTGCAAGATGGACTATTTTGCCTCTTTTCAAATTGTGCAAGCTAGCAAATTTGCTATCTAGCAAGTTTTGCTCCCCCTTTGTCAGTGTCAAATAGAAGGGAATAACAATACAATCATGTAATTCATTTCTCTTTACTATAATATTCAAATCATGATAAGGGTAAATAATAAAGATGAAAAATGAATGTCAAAAGACATATATCATTTTTGACAAATTTCTTCTTTTGTAGATAGAAAACATGATAGGAAACAATCTTGATTCAAAAAGAAAACTCAAGTTATAAATTATCAAGATGTCAAGTAGCATGTCATGGTTTACAAAAACAAGTTTCTTGCTAGTTAATAGCAAAAAGAATCTCAATTCATGCATATAAAATCTTATGATTCACATAGAACATCTCCTCTTTTATAAAACGAGAGAATCATGATGAAGAATCTTGATTTACATAGAGTTTCAAAATATAATTATCAATATCATGAATACTAAAAGACCATGAAAATTTTGATAAATATCCTTTTAAATAGAAAACAAACTTGATTCATTCAATAGAAAATTGTGAGAAATCAAGATCATGATTTCAATAAAATCCATTAAATTCAAATCATTTTCATAATCCATGAGATTCATAAAAATAATACAAATAGATTCATCAAAATCAATAATATAGAAAAAATAATTTTCAAGAAGAAAAATGTTCTTCTCTTTTAGTTACTTCAATTCATGTGATTTATTTCATTCAAGCATGCCTCCCTTTTTTTTTATGTCAAATAAAAACATGTATCATGTTTAAAACCGAAAGTGCTAGATTTATTATGACAAGGATCAATAAGGCACTTTCATTATGGTAAAAAGAAAATCGATAATCTGTAAATTACAAGATTCATTATGCATAATTTTAAAAATCTTATGCATAGAACAAAATCATCAATCATGATATCAAGACATTTATCATTTAAAGCATTCATGATTCACATCATATGCAATACATCACATATATTATCATAATAAAAGGCATAAGTATTGCATGCATCATTCCAAATTATAAATATTTCAAATCATAATGGTATTAATTTGTCAAATTGCATCCTACCATGCATGATCATAACTTTTCATTTGTATGCATCAAAATAATCTCAAGAGTATTTCATGCATGATTTTATATCACCAAATAAGGAATATCAAGAAGAAAATAATTGGTGATGAGATAAACATTTCATGAATATAAGGAATTACATAAAAATTTTATCATGAAGGATTAGAACATGTGAATACCAGAAGACATGATTTCTTTTTGAAAAACCTACTCATTAATAATCAAAAGAAAATCTTAGGAGATCGATTAATGAAAAATCTTGATTCATAATAAATCTTAATTTGTAAATATCACGGAATTAAGATCATGATTTTAGATAAAACTCATTCAAATTCAAATCGTCTAAATCATCAAAATCTCAACATTTCTTTCAAGAGATTCAAAATGACATAAATAATTTTATTGGTCTCTTAGGTATAAATCAATAAGATAGAGAAAAAGAAAATTTTCAATAAAAAATCTTTCCTCCTTTTGTTTCAACTTATTGATTGATTCCATGCATGCATCTCCTTTTCTTTCAAATCCATGCATCATCGTTTTAAAACAAAAAAAAAATCAAAGATCATCAAGATAAAAAAGTGCAACACATAATTCCAAAAAAAATGATTTCAACTCATTACTTCAAGTCAAATCAATATCATGATTTTGATATAACTCATTTGTAATTCAAATCATCAAACCAAAATCATTTTCAAGGGATTCATATAAATCAACAAGATAGAGAAAAATAATTTTCAAGAACAATGCTTTTCTCTTTTTAGTTATTTAAATTCATGTCATTTATGCTAGATAAAAATGTGCATCAACATTTAGGATCGAAAAATGAATTTTGTCATAAAAACCATCAAGACCAAAAAATCATCATGTATAACTTTACAATCTCATGCATAAAATCATCAAATCATAGCATCAAAATTTTCAATAGTTTTATTACAACATCAAGTAAGGTTTTATTGAACATAATTTTGAATGATTCTTATAGATATTTAAAATTTCTTTAGTTTTACTTTATATGATTGACTTTATATTAGCATGCTTCAAATTTTTGTTCTTATGTCAAAACTATACATCATGTTTGAAAACCAAAGATAAGGTTCATAAAAAAAATCATAAAACCTTCCATTCAAAAGTCATGCATCGTCATTGAAAATCAATATGGAAATCGTCAAAGTACAAATTCTTGCTTCTCAAGCACATATATAAGATTAATCTTACTAGGTGTATAAGCATTATATTTATATCTAACATTTTATTGCATTAACATAACACAAGCAATTTTCAAGAAAATTAATCCTAAACTAAATTAAAAATAACTCAAGAAAGTATTATGTAATTTCGAAATGAATTAGTGGGATTTTGATTACCTCATTGTTGAAAGAGGGTGAGGCATAGTTTGCCACCTCGCCTTTCTTGATTTTCTCCTCGTCTTCGGAAGAGCTCAATTCATCCCAACTTTTGTTCTTCTTGCGTTCAAAGCAAGTAGTTCCATTCTTTTTGCTTTTTAATTTTTGTTTCATTTGTAGTTTAAGTTCACCATCACTTGAGCTTATGCTCGAGTGGTATTCATGTGTTCTATGTCCCAAATCCTTCCTATCATTTGGAAGGTTGTTCTCGAGTTTCTTTTTTGCCACATTGTTCATTTCGTAGGTCATTAGAGACCCAATAAGTTCTTCGAGAGGGAATGTTTTAAGGTCCTTGGCCTCTTGAATGGCCGTAACTTTTGGATCCCAACTTTTTGGAAGGGATCTTAAGATTTTAGTGACTAGTTCAAAATTAGAAAAACTTTTACCAAGAGCTTTGAGTCCATTGATGACATCCGTGAACCGGGTGTACATGTCTCCGATGGACTCACTTGGTTTTATCCGGAAAAGTTCATAAGAATGCACAAGAATATTGATTTTGGACTCTTTCACTCGGCTAGTGCCTTCATGAGTGACCTCTAGAGTTCTCCAAATATCAAAAGCCGAGTCACACATCGAAACGCGATTAAATTCACTTTTGTCAAGTGCACAATATAAGGCATTCATAGCCTTTGCATTTAAAGAAAACATCTTCTTCTCCAAATCATTCCAATGGTTCATTGGGAGAGAAGACATTTCAAATCCATTTTCGACTATGTCCCATAAATTCAAATCCAAAGAAAGTAAGAAAACTCTCATTCGAGTTTTCCAACAAGTCTAGTCCGTCCCATTGAAAAAGGGAGGACGAATGAGAGAGTGACCCTCTTGAAAGCCATAAAGAGCCATTTCTATTTGGGTGTTAAACCAAAGTAGAAAACCGTGGCTCTGATACCAATTGTTAGGATCGGAGCGGCACTAAGAGGGGGGGGTGAATTAGTGCAGCGGATTAAAACTTCGATTTTAATAAAATCTTTCGTACGTTAAGAACGAAACTTGAGAAATTTAACTTGAAGACGTATTCTTAAAGTTGCGCAGCAAGAGTAATAAGGAACTAAAGCAGTAAGAAGATTTGCAGTAATGTAAATGACAATAATAAAAAGCAAACCAGAGATTACGCCGATTTTTAGAGTGGTTCGGTCAAATGACCTACTCCACTTGCGAGGCCCCTCTTCGATGAGGCTCCCACCTTCCACTAGCAAGTCTCTTGAAATGGAAGGGTAAACACCCCTCTTACAACCTTTTACAAGCAGCTCAACCTCTTACAAATTTTCAATAAGAAAGAAGGAGGAGAACTCTCTAGCAAATTGAAAACAAGACTTGCTAAGACTTTCTAAGACTTTTCTCTCAATCAAAATGCTTCTCAAAAGTTGTTCTCTCAGCTGAGATTTGAGGGGTATTTATAGGCCTCAAGAGGATTCAAATTTGGGCTTCAAAATTTGAATTCTCTTTGGGTTCCCGCTGCTGGCGGTGCCACCGCCCAGCCAAGCGGTGCCACCGCCCAGGGCTCGGGTGCTGGGCGTTGCCACCGCCCAGCTAGGAGGTGTCACCGCCCAGCTCTCGGGTGGTGGGCGGTGCCACCGCCCAGCTAGGCGGTGCCACCGCCTACAGTGTTTTCAGCCCGACTACAGTGTTTTCAGCCACTAGTTGGGCTTCAATCTTGGCTCTCTAGTTCGCTGGTTTAGCTTAATTTTTAGCCTAAACCAACTCTGACTTTGGGCCCAGTTGGCCCCTAACCAGGATATAGGATTATCTCTTAATCCTAATCCTAATTACAAGTGGACTACATAACCAAAACACATCCTAAGCAAATTTTCAACCGCGAACGTCGAGTCTTGTTCTGGCGAGCTTTCCGACGAACTTTCTGCTGACGGGCTTCTAGCAAGCTCCCGAACTTGTGATGACTTTAATGAGTAGCCGAGCCTTCTCGGTGATCTCTGTGAACCTCCGACGATCTCTTCGGCGAACTTCCGAAAATTCCGACAGGTTCCCGATTTCTTCTCGGTTGGTTCTGGCAGCATCTCCGACGATTCTTCGGACTCTTAAACGTCCATCGAACTTGACTCCGGTATTCTCGCTTTGTGTTTTTTGGTTATCGTAGTTAATCCTGCACACACAAGCAAACACTCTACTCCGATCTAGACAATTATTATAACGCAAATTGACATTCTGTTGCCCGGCACGTCATTGGTTGGCGCTTCATCCGATTCTTCGGTGCATCGTCCTCTCTTGCAGCTTGTTGCCCAATCGGCGGTTGACCTCCGCAACCCCGATATCCTTGGCGCAATTTTGCTCTCCTTGGCCCGATGCCCGACGCCCGAAGCCTTCTGCCATCCAATATCCTGACGTGATCTCCTCCGACGCAACGTCAATTCCTCCTGCGTTAATTGTCTAATCCTGATCGAGTAGACCTGTATCACTCAAAATGTAGTCAAACATTTAAACACAATCAATTAGTTTCATCATCAAAATCCGAGATTCAACAATGTCAACTAGGCAAACAAATAAAAACAAGCTTCAAACCAAAAAATCAAATTAGCACTACTAGACCATTACAATTGATCCATTTAGACTTATTTGGACCAATTGATACAACAAGTCTAGGTGGAAGCAAATATGCTTTTGTGATTGTGGATGACTACTCTAGATACACTTGGACCTATTTCTTAGCTCACAAAAGTGATTGCTTCAAGTGTTTCTCCAAATTTTGTAAACTCACTCAAAACGAAAAAGGCTTCATGATTTCATCAATTCGGAGTGATCACGGTGGTGAATTCCAAAACCGTGACTTTCAAAATTTTTGCGAAAGTAATGGGTACAATCACAACTTCTCAACTCCAAGAAATCCTCAACAAAATTGAGTAGTTGAAAGGAAAAATAGAAACCTACAAGAAATGACAAGAACTATGTTGAATGAACATAGTTTACCTAAGTACTTTTGGGCCGAAGCCGTAAATACGGCTTGCTACATCATGAATAGAGTCCTAATAAGACCATCCTTATCCAAAACTCCCTATGAATTATGGAATAACAAAAAACCAAACATCTCCTATTTTAAAGTTTTTGGTTGTAAATGCTTTATTTTAAATGAAAGGGATGCTTTAGGAAAATTTGATGCTAAATCCGATGAAGGCATCTTTCTTGGTTACTCTTCCGTTTCTAAAGCTTTTCGGGTTTTTAATAAAAGAACTTTAGTAATTGAAGAGTCTATTCATGTAGTTTTTAATGAAATTTCCGATTTAAAGAAAAATGATTTTGATGATGATCTTGGTTTTGATAATTTGAATTTAAATGAACCCTCTCCTCAAAATAGCCATTTGAATGCATCTTCTTCCGAAATTTCTTTACCAAAAGAATGGAAGTATGTAGATGCTCATCCAAAAGAGCAAATTATAGGAGATACATCAAAAGGGGTTCAAACTCGTTCTTCTTTCAAAAATTTCTGTGCTAACGCCGCTTTCGTTTCTCAAATTGAACCTAAATGCATTGACGAAGCCTTAAAAGATGATTTTTGGATCATTGCAATGCAAGAAGAATTGAACCAATTTGAGAGGAATGAGGTTTGGAAGCTTGTTCCTAGACCAAGTGACCACTTAGTCATAGGTACTAAGTGGGTCTTTAGAAACAAGCAAGACGAAAATGGTATCATGGTTAGAAACAAGGCTAGATTAGTGGCCAAAGGTTTCAACCAAGAAGAAGGTATCGATTACGAAGAAACCTTCGCTCCCGTGGCTCGATTAGAAGCCATAAGGATGCTCCTTGCCTATGCTAGTAGTAATAATTTTAAACTATTTCAAATGGATGTTAAAAGTGCTTTCTTGAATGGTTTTATTTCCGAAGAAGTATTTGTCGAACAACCTCCCGGATTTGAAAATTCTCTTCTTCCTAATCATGTATTCAAATTGACTAAAGCTCTCTATGACTTAAAACAAGCTCCTAGAGCTTGGTATGAAAGGCTTAGTTCCTTTCTTATTTTAAATAATTTTACCAAAGGCAAGGTTGATACTACATTGTTTATTAAACATTTTAAAAATAATTTTCTTATTGTGCAAATTTATGTTGACGATATTGTGTTTGGCTCTTCGGACGAATCACTATGTGAATCATTTGCCAAATGTATGAGTCTTGAATTTGTAATGAGTTTAATGGGTGAATTAACTTTCTTTTTGGGATTACAAATCAAACAACTTAGTGATGGTATATTTCTTAACCAATCTAAATATACATTAGAATTGTTAAAATGATTTAACATGGATAATTCAAAAGCAATGAACACCCCTATGAGTACTGCGACTAAGTTAGATATGGATGAAAATGGTGAAAGTTTCGATCAAAAAACATATAGGGGAATGATAGGTAGTCTACTCTACCTCACTGCGACTAGACCGGATATTATGTTTAGTGTAGGACTTTGTGCTAGGTTTCAATCTAATCCTAAATTATCTCATCTTAAGAGTGTTAAAAGAATATTTAGGTATCTTAAAGGAACTCCAAATTTAGGATTGTGGTATCCAAAATCTGAAAAATTCGATCTAATAGCTTATGCAGATGCCGATTTTGGCGGATGCAGGATAGATAGAAAAAGTACATCCGGAACATGCCAATTTTTAGGACATGCACTTGTTTCTTGGACTTCCAAGAAACAAAATTCAGTTGCACTATCTACGGCGGAAGCCGAATACATTGCTGCAAGTGCATGTTGTGCACAAGTAATTTGGATGAAAAATATATTAGAAGACTATGGAATTCACCTTGAAAATATTCCCATAAAATGCGATAATACCAGTGCCATATGCCTTACTAAAAATCCAATTTAGCACTCTAGAACTAAGCACATCGACGTTAGGCATCATTTCATACGCAATCATGTTCTTAACAATGATGTTGTTCTAGAATTCATTGACACAAAGCATCAATTAGCAAATATATTTACAAAAGCTTTGAATGAAGACCAATTTGAATTCATCCGAAGGGAATTAGGCATGCTAAATTGTCCCTAAAATGAACTTCACAAAAAGGACTCGTTCTATTCCCTTCGTTTATGAGTTTGAATTCTTCCTTCTTCTTCAATTCAAAATGATCCATTAAAGTATAAATTATGATCTTAAGGGAAGAAGCTAAACAAAAGGAAGAAAATTTTTTTTTCTTTCCTCCGCATGATGCCAGCGGTGGCACCGCCAAATCCGGCGGTTGCACCGACTAGCGCTCGGGCGCCAGGCGGTGACACCGACCAGTTTGGCGGTGACACCGACCGAGTCACCCTTTTAACCCGAGGGGTTAGGGCCGGCGGTGACACCGCCCCCAACCCGAAGAAAAACCTCTCAAAAACCCTCTCCCATTCCCTCTAACCCTCATTCTAACTCTTAGAAACATTGGAGAAGGATTCTTGGTGGTCCAAGCTTTCCATCTCTCAACATAATCTCCACGAGGTAACACTTGAAATCCCTCTTTTCTTTTCTCTTTCTCTTGCTTATTTTTCACAATTTCATCATCATGTTGTCTAGAAAATGGCTCCTAAGAGATCAAAAGGAATAAGGATTGAAGGAGATTCATATAACCATGACCTTTTTAGATCAAAAGAGGTAGCCCTTAGCTTTCCAAAATTTGAAACACGATGTGTCCATAAGGAAAAATATGTTGATTTGGATGAACTAGAGGACTTAGAACCCATTAGGTGGTTTGCACACCTAGAAGCTCTACCTCTACTACAAATAGATGAACCAATCTATCCACGGTTAGTGAGATTGTTCTATGCCAACCTATATGAAGACAATGATAGCCTAAGCACTTACATTCTAGGAACATCCATTAGAATATTTGACAGCACCATTTGTGAGCTAATTGGCATAACTGAAAAAGAAAGGGGATGCTATTTTAAAGGTAAATGGGACGTCAAAAAAATAGGAGCAACCTATTCCGAAGCCGTGAAAACAATTTTTGCAAATCCAAACCTTGACTTCCTACCCAAGAGCTGTGAACACTTACTGCCTTTCAACTCTAAAATTCTTCATCATATTATCACAAGCATCATATTCCCCAAACAATTTCATCTTGACGAAATAAGTCAAATAGAGATAGGAACCATGTATTGGATTATGACCGGTCAGCATAATTGTTTTGGGTACTTGATTCGCCAACACATGCAGGAAATTATGACTAAAGATACTATATTGCCATATGGGAGGTTAATCACTAGAATTCTTCATGCCTATGACATTTGCATTCCACCCGATGAAGAATCTATTCAAAATGATCGATATAACATAATAAATAAAAACCTGCTGAAAAAACTTAGGTGCACTTTTAGCAATGGCATATGGGTTAGGCAGCCTAGAAGGACAGATCCAATTCCTACACCAATAGAACAACCCGAAACACCAATTCTTATGGGAAATGAATCTCCTCCTCCTAGTCCCTTTGGAGCAGCACCTTCAGCTCCTGTTTCCTCCTCTGAAGATATCATTATGGCGGAGCTATCTCAGATCAAATCACAGCAAGAACAAATTCAGAATCAACAAGTTGAAATTTTGAAGACACTACGACAGATGAATGAAAAAATAGATATCATGTATCAGCACTGTGGATTACCTCCTAAGGATTAAATTGATGTATCTTTTTATTCTGTTCTATTTGCTTTTAAAAACAAGTTCATGTTTGTCATCGATTGTACGATAACTGATCTTTCCTTTAGATAACTACTGTCTTAATCTGCATAGATGATGATGTCTTTTGGATAAACTATTTCTGGCAAATTTGAATGATGAACTTTGATAATGCTAAACCTTTTTCTATGATCATCAATTAGCTGGCTTGTCTCTTTTTGTTGATGACAAAGGGGGAGAACTGATGACTAACACCAGAACGATAGCATGACTAATATGAATTACAAAAACTTGTGTGATATGAATGTCTTATATGACTTGCAAATCCTTGAAAATATCACAAGATTGATATCATGAAATTTATATTGAAAATCTTTATCTTCTGTCGTAGCAAAATTCGTCCCGTATCATTTAACTTATGATTTTCATCGAAGTTTCGTACTTACTATTGTTTAATGAGGATAACGATAAAGTTCTACGATTAGAACTTATCGGGTTATGCTTGAATCCAATGGGATGGAATTCAAGTGTTTTTTATCTTCTCATAATATGGCATATAGATAGGGGGAGTTATGTTTAACTCCGTCATCAATTGATTGTCATCATCAAAAAGGGGGAGATTGTTGAATCTCGGATTTTGATGATATAATCAATTGATGGGTTAATTGATCTAATCCATATTATTGAGTTAAGTGTGCAGGATTAACTATGATAACCAGAAAACATAAAGCAAGGATACCGGAGTCGAGCTCGATGGACGTTTAAGAGACCGAAGAATCATCGGAGATGCTGCCGGAACCAACCGAGAAGAAATCAGGAACGTGTCAGAAGTTCGCCGAAGAAATCGTCGGAGGCTCGCGGAGATCACCGAGAAGGCTCGGCTACTCGTTAAAGTCATCACAAAGATTGGGAGCTTGCAGGGAGTCCGTCGGAAGAAGTTCGTCGGAAAGCTCGCCGGAACAAGACTCGACGTTCGCGGTTAAAAAACTTGCTTAGGATGTTTTTTTTTATGTTATGTAGTTCACCTGTAATTAGGATTAGGATTAAGAGATAATCCTATATCCTGGTTAGGGGCCAACTGGGCCCAAAGTCAGATTTGGTTTGGGCTAAAATTAAGCCAAACAAATGAATTAGAGAGCCAGGCGGTGGCACCGCCTGGCTGGGCGGTGACACCTCCTTGGCTAGGCGGTTGCACCGTCCAGCACCCGAGCGCTGGGCGGTGGCACCGCCTGGCTGGGCGGTGGAACCTCCAGCACCGGGAACCCTAAGAGAATTCAAATTTTGGAGCCCAAAATTTGAATCCTCTTGAGGCCTATAAATACCCCTCAAATCTCAGCTGAGGTTACAACTTTTGAGAAGCATTTTGATTGAGAGAAAAGTCTTAGAAAGTCTTAGCAAGTCTTGTTTTCAATTTGCTAGAGAGTTCTGCTCCTTCTTTCTTATTGAAAATTTGTAAGAGGTTGAGCTGCTTGTAAAAGGTTGTAAGAGGGGTGTTTACCCTTCCATTTCAAGAGACTTGCTAGTGGAAGGTGGGAGCCTCATCGAAGAGGGGCCTCGCAAGTGGAGTAGGTCATTTGACCGAACCACTCTAAAAATCGGCGTAATATCTGGTTTGCTCTTTATTATTGTCATTTACATTACTGCAAATCTTCTTACTGCTTTAGTTCCTTATTACTCTTGCTGCGCAACTTTAAGAATACACCTTCAAGTTAAATTTCTCAAGTTTCCTTCTTAACGTACGAAAGATTTTGTTAAAATCGAAGTTTTAATCCGCTGGACTAATTCACCCCCCCCTCTTAGTGCCGCTCCGATCCTAACAGCTACAACCACTACCCATACCCAATCGGTGTGGACTGACATCTCTATGGACTTCATCAAAGGGTTGCCACCTTCCGAAGATAAAAGCACAATTCTCGTGGCAGTTGATTGACTTTCGAAATATGCTCATTTTTGTGTTGTGCCAAATCCCTACACTACTACTAGTATTGCCTAGATTTTCATAGAAAATATTATTAAACTGTATGGGATGCCAAGGTCCATTATAAGTGATCATGATAGGATCTTCACTAGTAAATTTTGGACTGAGTTATTTTAGTTACAAGGCACCAAACTCAAGATGAGCACAGCATATCATCCATAAACTAACGGCCAAATAGAGATGGTGAATAAGTATTTAGAGACGTACCTTCGGTGTTTCACTAGTAACCGGCCAAAGGAGTGGGCAAAATGACTTCCTTAGGCTGAACAATGGTATAATACTACATATCACTCATCTACAAAATGTGCCCCTTATGAGGCACTATATGGTTGGCCGGCCCCTATGATTCCAAAGTATATAATTGGCTCGACCAAGGTCGATCAGGTCGACCAAGAATTGATTGACAAGGACAAACTCCTACAATTGCTAAAGGATAATCTATCTACCGCTTAAGCTAGAATGAAGCAATAAACCGACACACGATGAAGCGAAAGAGAATTTTTAATAGGAGATTAGGTTTATCTTTGCCTAAAGCCATACAAGCAACTCTCCATCAACACAGGAGCCTCCATGAAGCTATCCCCACATTTTTATGAGCTCTATCAAATCATAGAGCATATTGGAGCCATGGCGTATAGACTTAAATTGCCTAAGGGTGCCAAAATTCACCCTATCTTCCACGTGTCATGTATGAAGCTCAAATTGGCAGAACATGAGTTACCTCAGATCCAACTACCCAACACCACTGATGATCGAGATATTCAAGCCCAACCACAAGCCATCCTCGACCGCAGAATCGTGTTGCGTAATCGATGCCCCCTCTACTGAAGTACTAGTGTATTGGAATAATCTACCACTTGAAGACGCCACATGGGAATCACTAGAGGAGTTGAAGACCTAGTTCCCTAAGTTCATAGACCATCAGCCTTGAGGACACGGTTGATTTGGAGAGGGGGAGCTTGATAGGACCCTAGTAGGGTTGGGTCCTACTCAACCAAGAAGTAGCTAATAAAACCCTATGAGATTATAATAAACCCCACCTAGCCACCTCTATCCTATAAAGAAGAGTGGCTAGGGTTTATATTTGGGCCTTTGGGCTTGCTAGTCGTCGCCCCCTCTTACTAGGCTGGTTGGTTAGGGTTAAGGACAAAAGGGGTAACTCACTTAGGAAGCAACCCCTAGGGTTAAGGTTTGGAGCCCTATATAAGCATTTAGCCTCCATCTCTTTGAGAATAAGATCTATCTACTATTGCAGCCATTTGGCCAACTTCTAAGAGGGTGGAACCCCTAGCATTCTAATGAGTGATCTCCCTCAAAGATCAATCTACATAGAATTCCTCTGGGGTTCTTTCATGGTACCACCCAGTGTCAGTCTGCAAGCGGTGGTACCACCCAATAATGGCGGTGGTACCGTCAACACCTTGAAATCCAAGGATGTGACACTTTTTGGCTCCAATTCTGAAGCCATTGGAGCCTATAAATACCCCACCCTTTTCTGCATGAAAGGGCATGAAATTGTGAACAATATCTTGAAATCTTAGGGTGTTAAAAATGTTGTAAAAGTATAAAGAGTTCTCCTCCTCCCTTTCTAGTGTTGTGATCATTCAAAAGAGGTATGATGCCTGTAAGGGTTATCTCCTAAACCCATGAAAAGGTTAAAGTGTTGTAAAGAGGTGGTTGGTCTTCACCTATTAAAGGAAGACCATTAGTGGACGCCGGTGACATCGATGAAGGAGAAATCTGAAGTGGATATAGGTTACAACGATCAAACCACTATAAATTCTGGTTTACATTTCTATTATTATCATTTACTTACTTTGCAATTGCTTTAGTTCCTCCTTACTTGGCTTTCACTACCCTTATGAACAAATATGCTTTCAAGCTATCTTTCGAGATCGACTTTCTTTTTAACATATGAAGATTTATAAATCGACGCTTTTATCCGCTACACTGATCCCCCCCCCCCCTCTTAGTGTTAACTCAATCCTAACAAGTGTAATAAGTAATTAAATCACAAAGTAATAGTGATAAAGAGTAGAACAGAAATGTAAATCGATTTTATAGTGGTTCATCGTCCCGACCTACGTCCACTCTCAATTTCTCTTCCGTCGAGGCTATCGGCTTTCACTACTAATCTTCTTTCAACGAATGAAGATTGACTACCCTCTTACAACTCTTTCTCCTTTTCATAGGCTTAAAAGAGAACCATTACACCTCTCTCTTCGGCACTAAGTGCTCACTCCTCCTTTAGAAAGACCTCTAATCACTAGGAGGAAGAGACTCTACACTGAGAGAGATTACAACTTTTTTTTCATATGGATTATTTCCCCCTTTCTACTTTTTTTCTTGCTTAACCCAAGCAGAAATAACTGAGGTATTTATAGACCCCAAATGACTTCAAAAAAATAAAGCCAAAATTTAAATTCTTGAGATTTTGAGGTCCTAGCGGAACCACCGCTTGTGTAGGGCGGTACCACTGCTTGCAGCACTAACATTGAACAGTACCACTTACTAGTCACAGGTGCCTTCCAAGCCAATCACATGAGTAATGACATATGTGACATGATACATATTCTTTTTGCTTATTAATATTTTGATATTTTATCACTTTATATTGCTTGTTGCATATATGCATATATATTATGATGTCTATGGATTTATGCAATAGGAATCGGATCGTGATGAGATCACGATAATGATACCGATTTACCTTTAAACACAAATCCTAAATAATCCTGATCATAGGTTGCTAGAAAGGGACATCGAGATAACCGAACAAACTAATGTGTTATATACTCGTCCATATGTTGGAGGCAATTGGCCTCATAGCTACTCGTGTGGGGACACAAGGGCTATAGTGCATATGCTCATTTGAGAATGAGTTCACTGATTGATCCGCTCACGAAATGCTGGATGGTTAATGATACCTAATTATTAGACAGTGATTTCGTTGTCCTAGTGATATACTTGGTCCTTAGAATTGAGACATCAAGGATATCTTGTATAAGTACTCCACTCTTTGATACTAGACTTATAGGCCTAGAAGTTCTAAATGAAGCACAACAGGTCATTGAGAGTGGTAACCAAACTTAGGAGAATTATTGAGTGTCGATAGAGGATCATCCATTCTTAGTTTCATAAAAGGAATATCTCATATGTTCTTGCTCAAACAAATCTCTGGCCATGGTATTTGGATTGAGAGAGAAAGAGTTCTCCGAGAGATTCCAATTAGAGCGAGAACTCAAGTAGAAATCGTATGGGTCTGATAGCATCATGCCCAGTATACGATCTTTGGAATATTAGATAGATAAAGGACTATTGATACATGGTAATTGAGGATAGATAGGTTCAAAGGATTGGATTCCCTTGTATGGTTTGGGGACTACGGTGTAGTGGCCTAGTACGTCTGTAGTCGATGAGTCGAGTGAATTATTATAATTCACTGAGCCAGAAGGATTTCTGATAGGTATGACTCACAGCTAGCTTGATATTGGGCCTAGAGGGTCATACATATATGTTAGGCATTGCGACGAGTAGAGGTTTAGATATGAGATATCCGTTGAAGCTCCTATCTAATTGGTGTTGAATCTCCAATTTTGATGATGAAATCAATTGATAAATTGTTTGACCTAATCTATATGTTGAAATAAGTGTATAGGATTAACTACGATAGCAATAAGGCATAAAGCAAAAGATGGGCCTAGTCGAAGATTCGAACGATGTACCAGAAGCTCATCGAAAGATCGCAGAGAGCTCATCGGAAGATCGCCTAGAGTTCATTGGATGATCGCCGAGAGTTCGTTGGGAGTTCACCATAAGCTCATCAGAAGATTGCTGAGAGCTTGTCAAAAGATAGCCAAGGGCTCGTTGGAAGATCACCGAGAGTTTGTCGAGAGTTCGACAAAAGCTCGCCGGAAGACTCACCGAGAAGTTCGCCGGAGGTTCGCTGAAAGAAAAATTGACATACTAGATTAATTGCTTGCCTTAATCATAGTTAGAACATTCGTTGAGTTAGAATCGGAAAGTAATCTCACTAACTTAGTCAAGGGCCAACTAGGCCTATAACAGGGCTGAATTAGGCCGAATTAAACAGCCCATTCAGCACCTGAAACCATGGTCGACGGTGGCACCGCTTGAGACTCGGTCTCCTAGGTGTTCTGGGCAGTGGTACTGCCCAAACTGGGTGATTATACCATCGATAGTTAATGCTGCCAGTGGTGGTACCATCCTTATCATGTAGTGGTACCGCCCTTGTCAAGCGGTGGTACCACTAGAGCTCGGTCTCCGAGCTCTGTTAGGCGGTCATACCACCTAGATTAGGTGGTGGTACCACCTAGTGTCAAGTGTTAAGCTATAGTATCGCCCAATAATGGCAGTGGTACTGCTAGTACCCTGAAATCCGGGGATGTGATACTTTTTTGCTCCAATTCTAAAGCCATTGGGGCCTATAAATACCCCACCCTTTTCTGCATAAAAGGGCACAAAAGTGTTAACATAATCTTGAATCCTTGGGGTGTTAAAGTATTGTAAAAGTGAGAAGAGTCCTCCTCTCCCTCTCTTAGCTTTGCAAACATCTAAAAAAGAGGAGTGAGGCTTGTAAGGGTTATCACCTAAACCTGGTAAAAGGAGAAAGAGTTATAAAAGGTGGTTGGTCTTTGCCTATTGAAGGAAGGCCATTAGTGGATGCCGGTGACCTCGACGGAGGAGGAATCTGAAGTGGATGCAGGTCACAATGACCGAACCACTCTAAATTCTAGTTTGCATTTCGTTTTGAGCAATTTACCTTTACTGCAAACTACTTTACCTTCTTATTGCTTTCTCTATGCTCCCATACGCTTTCAAGTTAATATCTTTATGAAATGATTTTCGTCGAAATCAGGTTTAATCGAAACGAAAACTTTCGAAGCTAGTAATTTTTTTGCTGCACTAATTCACCCCCCCCTCTTAGTGCTGCTCTTGATCCTAACAATTAATATCAGAGTGAAGTTACTCTCATTTAGTTTGAAACCTAAGAGAGATGACATTTGTCGGCAACCAAGAGGGTCATTCAATCATACGTCCTCTAATGTTCAATGGGACATATTACATATATTGGAAGACTAGAATGAGGATCTTTTTTATTTCTATGGATTTTAAGCTATGGAACATTATCGAAAATGGTTTTCAAAAGTCTTCTCTTCCAATGAACTATTGGAATGAGTTGGAGAAGAATACTTTCGCTTTAAACGTAAATGCTAAGGCCATGAATGCCTTGTTCTGTGCTTTAGATAAAAACAAGTTCAATCGAGTATTTATTTCTGAAATGACTTTTGATATTTGGCACACTCTCAAAATAAATCATGAAGGAACTAATAGAGTAAAGGAGTCAAAGATAAATATTTTAGTTTATACTTATGAATTATTTCGGATGAAGCCAAACGAGACAATTATCGATATGTACACCCATTTTACGGATGTCGTCAATAGTCTAAAAGCTCTTAGTAAATATTTTTCAAATTTTGAACTTGTTAATAAAATCTTGAGATCCCTTCTAAAGGGTTGGGACCCTAATGTAATGGTTATTTAAGAGTCCAAGGATTTAAATAATTTTCCTCTCGAAGAACTTATCAGGTCACTAATGACCTACGAAATGACTTGTAATGCTCATGAAGAGCTTGAGAATAACCTTCCAAAGAACAGGAAGGATATGGCACTAAGAACTCAAGAAGACCACTTGAAAGAAAATTCAAGTGATGAGGATTATGATGATGACTTGGCACTCTTGACAAGAAAGTTAAAAAATTCATAAAAAGGAATAAATTTAAAAATGACTCTAAAAATAAATTTGAACCCAAGAAAGAACAAGTTATATGCTACGAATGCAAGAAGCCAAGATATTTCAAAAGAGAATATCCCCAAGCAAAGAAGAAACGACCAAAGAAGAAGAAGGCTTTTAAAGCAACGTGGGACAACTCAAGTGCATCCAAAAAAGAGGAGCCAACCAACACTGGCCAAGTTGCTCACTATACATTAATGGCTATCGGATATGAGGTAAGCAGCTCATTGGATGCAAATATATTTTTTAATGAACTACTAAGTGTTTTTCATTATTTATTTGATGAATGTAAATTAGTTAGTAAAAATATAAATTATTGAAAAAGGAGCATGCTTCTCTTGTTAGTGATTTTGATAGACTAAAAATTGAGCATGATGATAGTTTAACTCCTTGCATAAAATATGATGAATTAGAAACGCTTAAAAAGAAAATTTTGTATCTACATGAAACCTTAGAAAAATTTGAAATAGGTAGAAAATCCTTAAACATGATTCATGCAAGTAAGAATCATGTTCATAGAAGAGATGGAATCGGCTTTATGAGTAACATTTATAAAAATCCAACCATCTTTGTTAAAACTTTTATAACAAATTTGGGCATGTAGCTTATCAATGTCTATTTAAGAAATGTAGTACATACAAATTGATTTGGGTTCCTAGAGGAATCATAAAGAACTCCATGCAAAATGATAAGTTAAGTCGATCAATTTTTTAGGCACCCAAGGATAAATTGTTACCTAAAAATCAGCCCTTTTTGTATAAATATTCACAATCACAAGTTAGGTGCAAGAGATGGTACCTTGATAGTGGATGCTCAAGGCATATGATCGGAGATCCATCTCAATTCTCTAAGCTCACTAGCCTAGATGAAGGGTATGTCACCTTCGGAGACAACAACAAAGGTAAAATCATTGGCAAGGGAACCATAGGTAACAAATCTAACTTGTTGATCAAAGATGTGTTGTTGGTTGATGGCTTAAAACATAATCTTTTGAGCATTAGTCAATTGTGTGATAAAGGATATATCATTAAATTTGAATCCAATGCTTGCATTATTGAACAACCACACAAAAACTCCTCTATGATTGTGCTAAGACAAAATAATGTGTACACTATTGACATTGATGATCTTTGTAATGAAATATGTTTTTCGTTTTTGAATGACAATGCTTGGCTTTGGCATAGGCGATTAGGTCATGCTAGCATGAAACTAATCTCTTAAATCTCATCTAAAAAACTTATCAGAGGTATTCCTCACATTAAGTTCATTAAAGACAATGTGTGTAATGCATGTCAACTAGGAAAATAAATAAAAGATTGTTTTAAGCCAAAAAATCAAATAAGCACCTCTAGACCATTGCAATTAATTCATATGGATTTATTTAGACTAATCAATATATCAAGCCTAGGAGGTAGCAAATACGTCTTTGCCTTATAGACGATTATAGTAGATATAGTTGGACATACTTCTTGGCACACAAAAGTGATTTCTTTAGTTATTTTTCAAAGTTTTGTAAGCTTGTTCAAAATAAAAAATGCTTTATGATTTCATCAATTCGGAGTGATCACAGTGGCGAATTTCAAAAACATAATTTCTAAAACTTTTGTGAATCTAATGGATACAACTATAATTTCTCTACTCCAAGAAATCCTCAATAAAATGGAGTAGTAGAAAGAAAAAATAGAAACTTACAAGAAATGGTAAGAACCAGAACGAACATAGCCTTCCCAAATATTTTTGGGTCGTAACCGTTAATACGACATGCTATGTCATGAATATTGTTCTAGTAAGACCATTACTTTCCAAAACTCTTTATAAATTATGGAATAATATAAAACCTAATATTTCATATTTTAAAGTTTTTGGTTGTAAATGTTTTATATTGAATGAAAAATATGTCTTAGGAAAGTTTGATACAAAATCTGAGAAGACATTTTTCTTGGCTATTCTTCTATTTCTAAAGCATTTCGTATCTTTAACAAAAGAACTTTGGTTATAGAAGAGTCTATTCATGTTACATTTAATGAAGTTTTCGGTCTTAAGAAAAATGAGTTTAATGATGATCTTAATTTTAATGCTTTAAATTTAAATGAACCCTCTTCTCCAACTAGGAACTTGGATACATCTTCTTCCAAAACATCCTTACCCAAGGAATGGAAGTATGTAGATGCTCATCCTAAAGAGCTAATCATAGGAGACACATCAAAAGGGGTTTAAACTCATTCTTCTCTTAAAAATTTTTATGCCAACACCACTTTTCTTTCTCAAATTGAACCTAAATGTATTGACAAGGCCATGAAAGATAATTCATGGGTTATCGCAATACAAGAAGAGTTGAACCAATTTGAGAGAAATAAGGTATGGAAGCTTATTCCGAGGCTAAATGATCATCTAGTTATTAGTACTAAATGGGTCTTTAGAAATAAGCAAGATGAATTTGGTATTGTGGTTAGAAGCAAGGCTAGATTAGTAGCCAAGGGTTTCAACCAAGAAGAATATATCAATTATGAAGAAACCTTCACTCCTGTGGCACGATTAGAAGCCACAGGAAAACTCCTTGCCTATGCTAATAGTAATAATTTTAAGTTATTAGTTGATATCAAAAGTAATTTTTTAATGGCTTTATTTCCAATGAAGTTTATGTTCAACAACCTTCCAAATTTGAGAATGATAATCTTCTAATCATGTGTTTAAATTGACTAAACCTCTCTATGGATTAAAACAAGCCCTAAGGGCTTAGTGTGAGAGACTTAGCTCATTTCTTATCCAAAATAATTTCACTAAAGGCAAGGTCGATACTACATTGTTTATTAAAAATTTTGAGAATAATTTTTTTATTATTCAAATTTATATTGATGATATTATTTTTGGTTCTACAAATGTATCTTTATGCTAATCGTTTGCTAAGAGTATAAGCCAAGAGCTTAAAATGAGTTTAATGGGTGAACTAACCTTCTTTTTAGGATTACAAATCAAATAACTTAATGATGATATTTTTCTTAGTCAAACAAAATATGCATTATACTTGCTAAAAAGGATTAATATGGATGGTTCAAAGGCTATCAATACTCCTATGAGTACCTCTACTAAGTTAGATATTGACAAAAGTGGAGAAAGCTTTGATCAAAAAGCTTATAGGGGTATAATAGGTAGTCTACTATACCTCACCGCAACTAGACCGGACATCATGTTTAGCATAGGTCTTTGTACTAGGTTTAAATCTAATCCTAAGCTATCTCGTCTTAAAGCAGTTAAAAGAATTCTTAGATATCTTAAAGGAACCACTAATCTCGGATTATGGTATCCAAAATCTGAAAACTTCAAATTAATTGCTTATACTTATGCAGATTTTGCTGGATGTAGATTAGATAGAAAAAGCACATTTGGAACATGTAAATTCTTAGGTCATGCACTTGTCTCTTGGTCTTCCAAGAAACAAAACTCGGTTGCACTATCCACAACCAAAGTCGAATACATAGCGGCTAGTGCATGTTGTGCACAAGTCATATGAATGAAAAATACATTGGAAGATTATGAAATTTATCTTTAGAATATTTCCATAAAATATGATAACACAAGTGCAATATGTTTAACAAAAAATCCTATTCAACACTATAGAACTAAACATATTGACATTAGGCATCACTTTATACGAGATCATGTTAATAATCATGATGTAGTCTTATAATTCATTGATACAAAATATCAATTAGCCGATATTTTTACAAAACCCTTGATTGAGGAATAATTTGATTTTATAAGAAAAAAATTAGGTATGCTGAATTTCGTTGATACATGAGTTCCTCTTTAATTTTTTTCTAAATTTTCTTAATTAAGTTCTATTTTTCCAGGTCATTCACTATTATTTCTTCACTTGAGATAAAATTTAAATCATGAAGTTATGGCATGCTTAATGAGCCATATGAATTCTTCCATACAAATTTTCTCCTCTTACGAAAGTAGAACTTCAAAAATCTTATATGATGTTGGTGTAAATAAGTGTGTGCACCACGTAATGATAAAGATCTTGCACGATGAAAACACACAATGTCGGCACCACACAAATCTGCACTACACCACTACGCAGCCAGTGTTCACTGCCTGTAGGCAGTGGCACCGCCCAACCGATGGTAGCACCGCTAGTGGTCACTGCCTATAGGCAGTAGCACCGCTAGTGGTCACTGCCTATAGGCAGTAGCACCGCCTAGCTGGCGGTGCCACCGCTCGCAACCTGCCCTATATAAAGACAAGTTAGGGTTGGCAGTAGAATCGACCCTAACTCACTCTACACCTCTCCAACAAGCCCAAAATCCCTTATTTCTCTTGCTCTCTCTCTAGTAACTCAAAGGAACACTCATCCTCTATAAAATTAAGCATCAATCTCAAACCTTCCTTGGGTGATCACAAAAAGGATAAACCACTAAGGTAATCCCTAAACCAAATTGTTTCCTTCTTTGCATTAACTGTTCTTGCCTCTCATTTATTCTTCATAAATGTAGTCTCCATGACTTCTAGAAGATCCTTAAGGGACAAAGGGAAGAGGAGAGTAGATGAAACATATGATTCCCTACTTTTTTATTCTTCTTAATATGCCCTTAGATTTCCTACGATAGAGTCTAGAAATGTTCAGAAGGGTAAATACATAGACTTAAAGGAATTGAGTGACTTGGAACCTATTCAATGGTTTGCTAATCTAGATATCCTCTCAATCCTTCAAATATGTGAACCTATTTATCCTAGACTTGTTAGGCTATTTTACAATAATTTACATGTGGATGAAAATGATAGAGTATCTACTTATCTCTTAGGGCATCACATACCCATTACGGATGGTGTAATTTGTAACCTCATAGGAATTGTTGAAAAAAGTAGAGGTTATTACTTTAGAGGACAATGGGATGAAGAATCAGTTGGGACCACTTATTCTGATGCCTTAGGAATAATTTTTGGTAATCCAAATGTGTCTATCCTTCCAAAAAGCTGTGAAAATATACTACCCTTCAACACCAAATTACTTCATCACATCTCGATAAGCATTATAATTCCAAAACAATATTATTATGATGAAGTTAACCAAATAAAACTAGGAACAATGTATTGGATTATGAAAGGCCATCAAAATTGTTTTAGCTACCTAATACAACAAAACATGATTGAACTATCGAAAAAGGATATGATACTTCCATATGGTGGTTTGATCACAAGACTAATTCATGCATATGATATAGTCATTGCACCTGATGAAGAAGTCATGAAACTAGATAGATTTAATGTCATAAATAGAAACATACTAAGAAGATTAAGATGTATATTCAGAAATGGGACATGGACTAGATTACCTAGAAAGACTGACCCTCTCTCACCTGATCCAGAACCTGAAACACCAATATTTAAGAGCAATCAATCTCTTCCTACTGGTCCCTCTGAGGCAAAACCTCCAAAATAGCAAGCACCCTCTTCGTCTACTGACAACATACGGACTCGAATGGATCGATTTGAATAATGTTAAGATCAAATTTTAACTGAGTTACAGCAGATTCATTGACACCTTAACACTTTGTTTAGATATTTTGACTTACCTCTACCTAAATAGCTAATGTATATCTTTTTGCTGATGACAAAAGGGGAGAAGTTGACAAAATCTCTCTGAATGTTGTAATGTTCACTTTGCTATTGTTTTCACTTTGATGTTGTGATGTTGTGTTCATTTTGATGATGTTGTGATCTCTTTAAATGATTATGATCTCTTAAATATTAAGAATTTTTGATGTTGTGAAATTTTAATGTTACCATACAATGATGCAATATTATATTCTTAATATTGTAATCTTTTGAATATTATCATGCAATATAATGATGATGTTTCATGCATTGTAAGGCTACTTTATCATGCATGAAGTGATAATATCGTTCATTTAATATCTTAATATAGCGTGGCATGATTATTTCTAAACATTTTATCATGCTTGATTTCGCATCAAAATGTTATGATGAGGTATCATGAGCTTAACTTGTTATTTACAATTGATACCATGATGAATTGTCATCTTGCTAGATTCCACATTCGTATTATCTTTCAAAATTTGAAAATGGATACGTGGTATCATATTCTGAATTGGTGAATCATGATAAGTATCATAATGTGCATAAGTTTAAATGAACTTATTGGTTTGATGCTTGAATTCAAGAATGTCTTTTCTTAAGTATGGCATATAGATAGGGGGAGTTAAGGTTAATTCCGTCATCAATTGATTATCATCATCAAAAAGCGAGAGATTGTTGAATCTCGAATTTTGATGATGAAATCAGTTGGTAAATTATTTGACCCAATCAATGTATTGAGATAAGTATGCAGGATTAACTATGATAGCAATAAGACATAAAACAAATAATGGGTCGGAGTTAAAGATTCAGATGATATACTGGAAGCTCATCGGAAGATCGTAGAGAGCTCGTCGGAAGATCGCCGAGAGTTCGTTGGAAGATCGCCGAGAGTTCATCGAGAGTTCACTAGAAGCTCATCAGAAGATCGCCAAGATCTCGTCAAAAAATCGCCGAGAGCTCATTGGAAGATCGCAGAGAGTTCGTTGGGAGTTCATTGGAAGCTCGCCGGAAGCCTCGTCGAGAAGTTCGCCGAAGGTTCACTGAAAGAAAATTTGACATACCAGACTAATTGCTTGCCTTAATCATAGTTAGAACATTAGTTGAGTTAGGATCAGGAGATAATCCCACTAACTCAATCATGGGCCAACTAGGCCCTTAACATGAATTGGGCTGGATTGAATAGCCCATTCAGCACCAAAAACCATGGCTGACAGTGGCACCGCCTTAGACTCGATCTCCCAAGTGTTCTGGCCGGTTGTACCACCAGTAGTTAATGCTGCCAATGGTGGTACCGCCTCGGTCAGGCAGTGATACCACTAAAGCTCGGTCTATGAGCTTTATCAGGCGATCGTACCACCCAGACTACATGGTGGTACCGCCCAGTGTTAGGTGTTAGGCGGTGATATCGCCAGTACCCCGAAATCCGAGGATATGACACTTTTTGGCTCCAATTCTAAAGCCATTGGGGCCCATAAATACCCCACCCTTTTCTGTATGAAAGGTAATGAAAGTGTTAACATAATCTTGAATTCTTAGGGTGTTAAAGTGCAAGTCATAGGTGCCCAGCAAGCCAATCACGTGAGTGATTACACGTGTGACTTGACACGGAATCCTTTTGCTTATTATATTTTGGCATTTATCACACTATATTGATTATTGCATATATGCATGTATATATTGTGATGTCCTTTGATCCGTACAATGGGAATCAGATCGTGATAAGATCACAATAATGAGACCGATTTACCTTTAAACATAAATCCAAAATAATCCCGGTCATTGGTTACTCGAGAGGGACATCGTGATAACCGGACAGACTGGTATGCTATATACCCGTCCATATGATGGATGCAGCTGGTCTCAGAACTGCTCGTGTGGGGACACTAGGGATACAGTATAGGTGCTCATTGGAGAATGAGTTCATTGATTGATTAGCTTTTAGAATGCTAGATGGTTGATGATGCCTTATTGTTAAACAGCGATTCTATAGTCCTAGTCGTGTATTTGGTCCTTAGACTTAAGACACCAAGGATGTCCTATATGAGTGTTACACTCTTTGATACTAGACTTATAAGTTTGGATGTCCCAGATCTAGTACAGTTGGTCATTGGGAGTGGTAGTCGACCTTACGAGGGCTATTGAGTGTTGATAGAGGACCATCACTCTCGGCGTCATGAGAGAAATATCCCATGTGTTCTTGCTCAGACAAATCCCTGACCAGGGTCATTCGGGTTGAGAGAGAAAGAGTTCTCCGGGAGAATCCAATTAAAATGAGACTCGAGTAGAAACCGTATGGGTCTAATAGCACCATACTCGATATACGGTCTTTGGGATATTAGATGGATGAGGGACTATAGATACACGGTAACTGAGGACAGACAGATCTAATGGATTGGATTCCCCTATATCGTCTGGGGACTACGGCGTAGTGGCCTAGTATATCCGTAGTCGATAAGTCGAGTGAATTATTATAGAGATAATAATTCATTAAGTTAGAAGGAGTTCTGATAGGTATAACTCACGGTCAGCTCGATATTGGGCCTAGAAGGTCACACACATATGGTAGGCATTGCGATGAGTAGAGGTTCGGATATGAGATATCCGCCAAAGCCCCTGTCTTATTGGATATCCAATAAGCCCCTGAATTATTGGATCCCATGGATGAGATCCAATAAGAGCCCATGAGAGATTATTGGATAGAGATCCACTGATCTAAAAGGATTGGGTAATTGGATGTATATCAAATACCCACTATGGGATGATCCATTAGGTTTTAACAGGGGGCCTCTATAAATAGGAGGGATTCAAAGCCTCATAGGCTAGAGCCTTTGCTTACCTCTCCTATTCTCCTCCCCCTTTCCACCTTAAAGTAGACCTGGAGTTTTGAGGAGCGTCATCGTAGCCCTGTTGTGTGGATCATCGCTAGAGAGGAGGACGCTTGACCTCCTTCACCCTCTCCTAATGATCTGCATGGAAACAGGGATATACGATCTCTCTAGGTAATACAATCTACTCTATACGCAGTTTTAAGTTTCATGAATTTTGCGCATCAATCTTTGCATGATGACGAACATCTATTTGGGAATAGGGGATTTTGTTTTCTAGTTCTTCCACTGTGCATATGATGTCGCCCCCAGATTTCCCAATAGTGGTATCAGAGCCAGGTTGTTCGTGCGATAGATTGGTTTTGAACTACGTGTGTTGTATTTTGGAGAAACTTTTGAGGTTAAAATCGTTGACACAAAAGCGAGAAAGGGCAGCAATAGTTGCTGCCCTCGATCTGTGTGCATGCTGCGAGGTCGTAGGTAGGTAACACAAGGGTTGCATCTACAGCATCCGACTTGCAGTCAACTACTGCAGGCATGCGACCGGCAAGGCTGGCAACCCACGGGCAGAGGTGCCTACGGTCGCTTCTCCCGTGGGGTTAGGCGCCGCAGGGTAGCGGCGCTTGCCGCCGCTGCTCCTGCAGGCGAAACCCGTCGTAGGGGCGGCCACTCCGCAGGGTAGCACCGCCTGCGGGCACTGCCCCGTGGGCAGAACCACCCACGGAGGCGACGGTGCCCGCAGGGGCGCCCACCTGCAGGGGCAGCGCCGCCAGCGGGCTGCCCGCCTGCTGGCGAGGGCAGCGCCCCACCCTCCACCGCACAACCTATCGCCGGTAGGGTGGCGGTGACAACGAGAGCAGCAACAAGGGAAAAGGAGAAAGTGTTCGGACCGGAGTGGCACTAAGAGGGGGGGGTGAATTAGTGCAACGGTAAAGTATGATAAACTTTCAACGATTTAAACACTTTCGGAAACTTTGTACGATAAAAGCAACGTTTCGTTTGAAACCGTTTCGATTGCGTTTTAACTTGAAGGCAGTAATCTATTGAAGGGGTTTGCAATAAGGTAATAGCAAGAAGTAAATGCAAACCAGAGAAGACGGTAGTTTATAGTGGTTCGGTCAATCGTGACCTACATACACTTGCGAGGCCCCTCTTCGATGAGGCTCCCACCTTCCATTAGCAAATCTCTTGAAGGGGAAGGGTAAATACCCCTCTTACAACTTTTTACAAGCAGTTCACTCTCTTACAGATTTTCAGCAAGAAAGAAGGAGGTGAACACTAGCAAATTGAAAACAAGACTAGCTAAGACTTTTCTAAGACCATTCTCTCAATCAATTGCTTCTCAAAAAGTTGTTATCTCAGCTGAGATTTGAGAGGTATTTATAGGCCTCAAGAGGATTCAAATTTGGGCTCCAAAATTTGAATTCTCTTTGGTTCCCGATGCTGGCGGTGCCACTGCCTGTCAATGGCGGTGCCACCGCCTGTCAGTGTCTGACACTGACAGTGGACTGGCGGTGCCACTGCCTAGCACTCGGGTGCTGGGCGGTGCAACCACCGAGTCTGGCGGTGCCACCGCCAGACCCTTCGGTTCACCGTTTGGGCTTTAAATTTAGCCCAAACCAAGTCTAATTTTGGCCCTAGTTGGCCCCTAACCAGGATATAGGATTATCTTTTAATCCTAATCCTAATTAATGTGCTAACTACTAATTTAAAGACATTTCCTAAGCTATTACAAAGTCCGCAAGTCAAGACTTCTTCCGGCGAGCTTCCGGCGAACTTTCGGCGGTCTTCCGATAAACTCTCGGAAACCATTCTGCGGACTCCCGGCAAGCTCCTAGACTTCACGGTTTGATCTTAGCGAGTTCCAACGAGCTTCTTCGGCAAGCTCCGATCTTTCTCGATGAGCTCCGCGAATTTCTATCGAACTTTCCAACGAGCTTCCGAAAAACCCTTCGGCAAGCTCCCTTACTCATTCTCGGCTAGTTCCGGCAGCATTCCCGATGAACCTTCGGACTTCCGTTGAACTCTCGAACTTGCAACAAATCCTTCGTGCTTGACTTCGATACTTTGTTTTGCTTTATGTCTTCATCGTTATCATAGTTAATCCTGCACACACAAGCCAAAACTCTACTCCGATCTAGACAATTATTACAATGCGAATTGACATTATGTTGCCCGGCACGTCATTGGTTGGCGCTTCTTCCGATTCTTCAGTGCATTGTCCTCTCTTGTGGCTTGTTGCCCAATCGGCGGTTGACCTCTACAACCCCGATATCCTTGGCGCAATTCTACTCTCCTTGGCTTGATGCCCGACGTCCGAAGTTCTTTGCCATCCAATATCCTGACATGATCTCCTCCGACGCAATGTCAATTCCTCCTGCGTTAACTGTCTAATCCTGATCGAGTAGACTTGCATCACTCAAAATGCAGTTTAAATTATAAACACATATCAAGTGGTTTCATTATCAAAATATGAGATTCAACAATCTCCCCCTTTTTGATGATGACAACCACTTGATGACGGAGTTAACCTTAACTCCCGGAGTTTAAACAAACTCCCCCTATCAATATGCCATATTGATAGAACCGTGAATTCAAACTGAATTCAAGTCATTGCAATATTCATCATGAATACTTGCAACACATCATCATGAACATATGCATAAAACTTATGCATCACATGTCATGTCATCAACATAGTTCTCACCCTTTGTCATCAACAAAAAGGAGAAGTACCACAATCAATTATTTGTTATATGGGTTCAAATTATTGCATGAAAAACATAATATCAAGTTTTATCATCATGCAATCTAATGATTAAAGATGTGCAAGTTTAGCATGTTTGGTCTTCTTGAGATAGCTACTGCTTGCTTCTCTTTAGACTACAAGCTAGCAATTTTTACGATATGCAAGTTTTGCTACATACAAGCTAGCTAAAATTTCGAAAGCAAATGCAAGATAGCTTTCTTGTGTAAGCTCATGATTCTTGCTTCCTATTGCAATGTACAAGTTGCAAGTTTTGCTTCTTGTGATAGGCAAGATAGCACTTTTGCAAATTTTTGTTTCTTAAGATAGGCAAGCTTGTGGTGTTTAAGATAGCAAGCTCTTTCTTCTCTTTTGAGAAGTGTCATTTTTGCTTTCTTAGCAAAATGCCAAACTACCAAAAGCCAATGTTTTACATGAGGTAAGCAAACAATTTGGCAAGTGTTACATTTGCATCTTCTCTTTAGATGTGCAAGAAAGTAAACAAGTTTTTGCATTTTCTTGACATTTCAAGCTAGCAATTATCAGTGATGTTCAAGATAGCAATTTCTTCTCTTTTGAGAAGTGTAATTTTTGTCTTTTTCATGAATTGTGCTAGCAATCTATCTCCCCCTTTGTCATTGTCAAAAAAGAAGGGAAAAAAACCTTTACATCAATTTCTAAATCATGACAAAGGTAAGTAATCATTCTTATTTGTGCATCATTATAGTTTTAATGCACAAATTCATTAACATTACATTTCATTTTTTATGCACGATACCGAAAAATCAATCATCATTATGAGCATATCAAACATGATATTCAAGCATTCATGATATATCATTTTGGCAAAATGATCATAGCTATTCAAATGATGGTATCTAAATGTCAAAATTCATTACATCCTATCTTGCATGATCATTAACTTCTCATTTGTATTTCATGCATTATTTCATTTCATCTCATAAGGAATATCAAGAAGAGTTATTGGGTGATGAGATAAATATTTTATGAATACACGGAATTGTATAAAAATCATATCATAAGTGTTTCATGTATTCATATTATCACATGAAGCATACAAGACAACAATGCAAAGAAATCATGTCATGAAGGATATCAATGTGAAAATTCAGCAAAGATCACATGATACAATCGCAAAGCATAATATAATTATGTGATATATCATGAGATGATAATTTATCATATCAATGAAAGATATCCATTGTTAAACATGATATGATAATAGTCTCAAAATTTTTAATTTGTGATACATGTGATACATTGCGATACACTAAAAACTTTAATGCGATGCTTTTAAGGATATCAACCTATTTTTGATACAAAGCATGGCAAGAGCAATTATATTGCAAGTTTTCCAAGTTTTGCATTTTTTACTACTTTCGAAATAGCAATTCTTTGCTTCTCTTTATATTGCAAGATTTGTAATTCATGGTAGTGTTCATGATAGCAAGTTCTTTCAATGAAATGATCGAGCTAACAAATTTTTCTTCCTTTGAAATATGCAGGCTAGTAAACTAATTCCCCCTTTATCATTATCGAAAAGAAGGGAGAACTCAATGGCTAAAAATTTCAACCATTCAACAAGCCAAATATGCAAAGAATTCATGAAAGATATCAATAAGGATCAATTCGTGAATACCAAAGATATGATTCATGGTTCATTAAAATTCTTCTTAACAAGTTCACGATCAAGATTCATATAATTCATAATAAAACAAATTGATGTACAATCATCACACAAGACATACAAGGCAAAGAAATCTTGTTATTTCTATATTATGAAATATATGATATCAGGGCTCATGATTCATTTGAAAAGATATAGCACAAAGAGCAACTTGAAACATTCTTATCAAGATCACATTTTAAAATATTCCAAGTATCAAGATATCAATATGACACTTCATTGAATTATGAGAAATCAAAAGACAAGTTACACTTCATTTGAAGAATTCTTTTTTGATAAATGGAGGGAGCATAATGAACGATCTTGATTTATAAAGAACTTCATGTTATAATTATCAAGATCATGATTTTAATAATTATTTTCTTTAGCAAAGAATCACAAAAGCACTTTTTTTTTCATAAGAAATCTCATTGTATTATGATTTATAAATTCTTTCTCTACACATGAATCATAGGAGATATAATAGCAATGATATCATGATTCATTTGGTAATAAATAGCAAGGAGAACAATTTGTTTCATGCATAAGAAATCTCAATAAGATCACATTTCACAAGAAATTTCAAGTATCAAATATCAAGTAATCATCATGTTTCTTCAAAATTCTTAAGTCAAGAAGTCAAGGGAAAGTTCATGATTCAGTTAAAACAAAATTTCATTTAAGTTAATTCATAAAAAAAATCATAATCAAATTATCATTTTTTAGATTCATAACATGAATAACGTTATTACTATTTCATCAAAATCAATTTCGAGATTCACACAATATCATGAAATCATTAATCTCGATAAGATGGGAAAAGAATTTTCTTTTTAAGTGATTCTTTTAACACATCATAAAAAACTCATTCATAATTCAAGTGATTTACAAGATATCATAAATGAATTTATCACTTGTATTTCATCAAAATCGAGAACTCTAGAGATAGAAAATGATTGAAGCATTTAACATGATTGAAGCATGATTCATATTTAAAATGTTTCTTATGTCGTAAATACGAATCAAACATTTGTCAAATCTGAAATCATCCTCAAAATTACATTCAATAAATTCATATATGACAAGCATAGATTTATTGAAAAATCAATAAGATAGAGGATTACATTTCATTTTTATAAATTTCTATTCATTTGATTTGCTTCTTATGAGCATGCCTTTGCTTTTAATAAAAATGTCAACATTCAAGATAGAAAGGCAAATTTTGTAAAATAAATTATCAAGCATGATTCCATGATAACATCCTTTTAATATCTTGATATTCATTATCAAGTATGATTTCAAAAAGTATGTCCAAGAGAAATCATTAAGACCAAATGCATGATACACTCATTTATTTTCAAAATATTCATCATGTTTATTTTCATGAGATTCACAAGATTGGTAAACTAAATTCATTAATCTCAATAGGATATAAAATTCATTTCCATTTCATACAATTGATTTCATGTGAGGGTGTTCAAGTATTTTTGTGAAAACATGTATTATCATTTAAAATCAAAACATAAGTTTCATCATAAAGCCGTCAAGACCAAACATATCAAAAATAAAACATCATGATATCACATCTATCATCAAAAGACTATCAAGAAATTCATACATATATGTACATGCACTATGTCATCTTAATATGTCATGAGAATGTCATCTTAATTCGTCATAAAAATGATTAAACCAAAAACATGTTAATCCAAAATGAGAGTATCAAATTAACATTTACTTCAAAAACTCATGCATGACATAAAATCATCAAAATATACATGCATGGATTAATCCTAAGCATTATCACATATCATATAACTATCATCCATAATGTTGCATACATCATTCAACATTCAAAACATAACATGCATGAAACCTTAGCAATATACTTTTCATGATCAAATTTTTAATTTTTCAAAGATGCTAAAAAGAAAAACATGATATAACTTTTGAAAAATAATTTTTTATTTCCTATTCCTACTATCTAAATTAAGCACTCATGAAAAACTTCAAGTAATTTCAAAATAATTCAAGAGAGTTGAGTTACTTATCTTGTAGTCGAAGCCTATCAAAGCCCAATTCGTCGTTTCACCTTTGGAAGTTCTTGATTCATCCTTGGTTGCCTTCCTCTTCTTTGGTCTCTTCCTCCATTCAAGTTCATTGTTTATTTTAAATTTTTGTTTAATAAACTTATTAAGATTTAGTGTTCGAAGTTCAAGTTCATCATTGTCCTCATCACTTGAGTCATCGCTCAAGTGGTATTCATTTGTCCAGAGTTCCAAATCCTTCCTATTCTTTGGAAGGGGTTTCAAGTGCTCATTGGGTTCAAAATGTTCCAAAAGTGTCATTTCATAGGTCATTAATGACCCAATTAATTCTTCTAATGAAAAATCATTTAAATTTTTTGTCTCTTGTATTGCGGTTATTTTAGGATCCCACCTTTTTGGAAGGGATCTTAAGATCTCGCTTACGAGATCAAAATTCGAAAAAGATATACCAAGAACTCTTAGATTATTGACGACATCCGTGAAACGGGTATACATGTTGCCTATAGTCTCGCTTGGTTGCATTTGAAAAAGCTCAAAATCATGCAATAAAATGTTAACTTTCGAGTCTTTGACTCTACTAGTTCCCTCATGCGTGATTTCAAGTGTTCGCCAAATATCAAAAGCCATTTCGCATGTTAAAATCCGATTGAACTCATTTTTGTCCAAAGCGTAAAATAAGGCATTCATAGCCTTTGCGTTTAAAGAAAAATACTTCTTCTCCAAATCCGACCATTCGTTCATCGGTTTAGAGGGAAGTTGAAAACCGTTTTCAATGATATTCCATAAATCCAAATTCATAGAAATCAAGAAAACTCTCATTCGAGTTTTCCAACAAGTGTAGTCCAATCTGTTAAACAACGGTAGACGAAAAACCGAAAAGCCCTCTTGAAAGCCATGAAGAGCCATTTCTCTCAGGTGTAAATTCGAAATCAGAAATACCGGGCTCTGATACCAATTGTTAGGACCGGAGCGGCACTAAGAGGGGGGGGGTGAATTAGTGCAACGATAAAGTATGATAAACTTTCAACGATTTAAAAACTTTCGGAAACTTCGTACGATAAAAGCAAAGTTTCGTTTGAAACTGTTTCGATTGCATTTTAACTTGAAGGCAGTAAGCTATTGAAGGGGTTTGCAGTAAGGTAATAGCAGGAAGTAAATGCAAACTAGTGAAGACAGTAGTTTATAGTGGTTCGGTCAATCGTGACCTGCATCCACTTGCGAGGCCCCTCTTCGATGAGGCTCCCACCTTCCACTAGCAAATCTCTTGAAGGGGGAGGGTAAATACCCCTCTTACAACTTTTTACAAGCGGTTCACTCTCTTATAGATTTTCAGCAAGAAAGAAGGAGGTGAACACTAGCAATGAAAACAAGACTAGCTAAGACTTTTCTAAGACCTTTCTCTCAATCAATTGCTTCTCAAAAAGTTGTTATCTCAGCTGAGATTTGAGGGGTATTTATAGGCCTCAGGAGGATTCAAATTTGGGCTCCAAAATTTGAATTCTCTTTGGTTCCTGATGCTGGCGGTGCCACCGCCTGTCAGTGTCTGACACTGCTAGTGAACTGGCGGTGCCACCGCCCAGCTCTCGGGTGCTGGGCGGTGCAACCGCCCAGTCTGGCTGCGCCACCGCTAGACCCTTCGGTTCACCATTTGGGCTTTAAATTTAGCCCAAACCAAGTCTAATTTTGGCCCCAGTTGGCCCCTAACCAGGATATAGGATTATCTTTTAATCTTAATCCTAATTAATATGCTAACTACGAATTTAAAGACATTTCCCAAGCTATTACAAAGTCCGTAAGTCAAGACTTCTTCCGGCGAACTTTCGGCGGTCTTCCGATAAACTCTCGAAAACGTTCTGCGAACTCCCGACAAGCTCCTAGACTTCATGATTTGATCTTGGCGAGTTCCAATGAGCTTCTTCGGCAAGCTCCGATCTTTCTCGGTGAGCTCCGCAAATTTCTAACGAACTTTCCGATGAGCTTCCGAAAAACCCTTCGACAAGCTCCCTTACTCATTCTCGGCTAGTTCCGGCAGCATTCCCGACGAACCTTCGGACTTCCGTTGAACTCTCGAACTTGCAACAAATCCTTCATGCTTGACTTCGATACTTTGTTTCGCTTTATGTCTTCGTCGTTATCGTAGTTAATCCTGCACACACAAGCCAAAACTCTACTCCGATCTAGACAATTATTACAACGCGAATTGACATTATGTTGCCCGGCACGTCATTGGTTGGCGCTTCTTCTGATTCTTCAGTGCATTGTCCTCTCTTGCGGCTTGTTGCCCAATCAATGGTTGACCTCCACAACCCCGATATCCTTGGCACAATTCCGCTCTCCTTGGCCCGATGCCTGACGTCCGAAGCGTTCTGCCATCCAATATGTTGACATGATCTCCTCCGACGCAACGTCAATTCCTCCTGCGTTAACTGTCTAATCCTGATCGAGTAGACCTGCATCACTCAAAATGCAGTTTCAATTATAAACACATATCAAGTGGTTTCATCATCAAAATACGAGATTCAACAGAAAGGGGCTTAGGGTTTTAGGCAAAGCGATAGTTTTGCCCCTATGAATTTGAAAATTTTCAGTTTCTATCTTTTGTCCAAATTATGAAAATACCCCTAGGAATTTAGAAATTCCCTACATGTCCCTGATTTGGAAAAATATTAATTAATTAAAAAAGTTTAGTTGATTATTATTTTTATCATTATCTAGTAGTCCTATATGATGATGATTATTTATACATGTGATATATGATGTGTGGACAAATGATCATGGACCGTGTGATATGTGTACTTGTGATTATTATTATTGGAGTCTGCGAGCCTCTATTATATTTCTCATTTATTATCGGGCCTGCGTGCCTATGATTAAGTTGTAATCATATGAGAAGGCGCAGCGAGAGTGTGGATATGATAGCGAGACCCACGAGACGGACGATTGCAATGCATGGAGATGCATTGAGATGTCGACAGAACCGATGAGGATGAGATGGACGATCATAGGGCATGAAGATCCATCATTGCACACATAGATCTTGATGTGAGTGATCAGGCCTTCTGGCTCGGGTCTGATCACATTAGGCTGTGGTCCATGATCATCTGGTGTGATTGCTTATACACATACTAGATATGTATATATATTTGCATGCAATGTAGATATATATTAAATATGTATATGTGTGACATGTCATATTAGGAGACCAAATCATACAAATATCTCTCTCGATAATATTAAGTCAGTAAATTTGAGGTAATTAGATTGACCCACATGGCCTTCCATCATTATGGGTAGGAATTGATTCCCGGTGTAGGTTGAGTTGGTCGAGTCCCTCGAGGCTTATTTATATCGCGACTCGCTATCTTGCTTATGACATAGAGATGTCATCGTTGACCTAAGGACATGGTATGCTTGGTCGAGTCCCTCGAGGGTATATCATCAAATCAGACTCATCTTGTAACGAAGGTGTTGACTAAACTGAGCATCATGGTTGGCCGAGTCCCTCGAGACCATGGTGATTTAAAGGCCGAACAGGACAGGAATCACAAGGAGTTGTGATCGGCAAGAGTTGCCTACCTTTTGGGCTTAGTGTGATTGGTCGAGTCCCTCGGGGTTACACTAAGACGCTGATTGGATCCTGATCCCCACTAGAAGTCTACCGGAGACTTTCATTTCACATGTTGAGGGTGTCGCGTGACTAGCTAGTAAAATAGTGGGAGCATATTAAGATAGAAGCTCATATCTTGATTCTTTATTTCTTATAAAATCTGCATGTTATTTATTTTTGCTACATCTTTATTTTTAGAAAATATCACATTCAAATCTCTTACGTGGCATACTTGATGTCAACCGCCTTACTGGCCCAAATTATACGGATTGGCTCCGTAACTTGAGAATTATTCTCATGGTGGAGAAAATCGCGTATGTCCTTGATACAGTGATGCCTACGCCCGAGGAAGTGGCAAGCGAGGATGAGATCGCTCGCTACGTGAAGTACATTGATGACTCCACTCTTACTCAATGTTATATGTTGGGCTCTATGACTCCTGAGTTACAAAGACAACATGAAAAGATGGATGCCAGATCTATTCTCCTACATATCCGTAAATTGTTTAAGGAACAGGGAAGGACTCAGCGATATGAGATATCCAAGAGCCTCTTCCACGCTAGGATGACTGAGGGTACACCGGTTTAGAACCATGTCCTAAAGATGATTGAGTGGATGGAGAAACTCATAGTAGGAATGGTCCTAGAGGATAACTTGTGTGTGGACATTGTGCTTCAGTCCCTACTAGATTCCTTTTCATAGTTCATAATTAATTTTAATATGAATAAGCTTGAGGTGACTCTCCCAGAGCTCCTCAATATGTTGAGGGAGGCAGAGAGTACTATTAAGAAAGAGAAGTTAATTCTCTATACTAGTAAGACCAGAAAGAAAAGGAAAGCAGAAAAGTCCCTTAAAAAGGGTAAGGGCAAGGGCAGACCAGGTAAAGCAAAGGTTGCTAAGAAAGACCCGGGAAAGGACAAAGGCCAATGCTTCTATTGTGGCAAAGATGGGCACTGAAAGAGGAACTACAAAGAGTACCTTGCAAAAAGGGCGAAACAAAAGCTTGATGAAGCTTCAAGTACATTAATGATCAGTCTCCATTTGTCAGACTTTTATGATAACACATGAGTATTGGATACCGGTAGTGCTTATCATATATACAATTTGTTAAAGATTCTGGCAATGCCTAGGAGACTAGAGAGAGGCAAGATAGACCTCAAGATGGGCAATAAAGCAAAAGTTACTATAGTAGCTGTTGGCGAGGTCGCCCTACATCTGCCTGGTGGAGCTTTTATTGCATTAGATGTATGTTATTTTGTTCCTTCTATTATCAGAAACATTATCTCCATTTTATGTTTGATAGTTAGTGGATATAAATTAGTTTTTTAGAACAATGTTTGTTCGATATTGTTAGATGATGAGATCATCACGAAAGGAACATTGCATAATGGCTTATATATGATAGACACTACTCTACATATCATGAATGTAAGTGTGTCCAAGAGGAAACGAGATGAGATGAACAGTGCATACCTGTGGCATTGTAGGCTAGGTCACATCCATGAAGAAAAGATTCAAAAGATGCTAAATTATGGATATCTAGATCCATTTGACTATAAGTCATATGCAACTTGCGAGCCTTACCTTCGTGGAAAACTGACCAACTCTCCATTTAGTGAAACTGGAGAGAGAGCCACTAAGCTGTTGGAACTCATACATAGTGATGTATGTGGATCCATGTCAACTCATGCCATTGGTGGTTACTCCTACTTCATTACCTTTACTAATGATTTCTCAAAGTATGGATATGTGTACTTAATGAAGTACAAGTCCGAGGCCTTTGAAAAATTTAGAGAGTATAAGAATGAGGTGGAGAACCAGACTGGAAAGAGTATCAAGACTTTTCGATCAGATCGAGGAGGTGAGTACTTAAGTACAGAGTTTACTCAGTTCCTCAAGGACCATGGGATATTATCTCAATGGACACCTCCTTATATACCTCAGCTCAATGGTGTCTTTGAAAGGAGAAATCGTATGCTATTCGACATGGTACGGTCCATGATGAGTTTCGCTGACCTACTCATCTTATTCTGGGGATATACCCTAGAGATCGCAGCTTACCTTTTGAACAGAGTTTCAACTAAGTCGGTAGTATCTACACCATATAAGATATTGAAAGAGAAGAAGCCCAATCTTAAGGTTGTTAAGATTTGGGGCTGCCCTACCCACGTTAAAAGACACAACCCTGATAAGTTAGAATCGAGGACATAGCGATGCAAGTTCGTGGGATACCTCAAGGAAACTTGTAGGTATTATTTTTTTCATCTCGAGGACCAAAAGGTCTTTGTAGCTAAGAGCACAGTATTCCTTGAGAAGGAACACATTCTTGGCGGAGATAGTAAGAGCATTATAGAGTTGAGCGAGGTTAGAGAACCTAGCTCAAGCACCACTCTACGGGTCGAGTCTGTTTTGGTACTTAATACACAAGTTCCAACTTTACATAGGTCCGATAGAATATTCCATCCTCCTGAGAGATATGTGGGACATATTAGAGGAGAAGATGTTGAGGATAATGGTCCTCAGACCTACAAGGAGGCTATTATAAGTATAGACTCCAGGAAGTGGCAAGAAGCCATGAATTCTGAGATGGATTCTATGTACTCCAACAAGGTTTAGAACCTAGTTGATGTGCCCGAAGGTATTGTGCCCATCGGTTGCAAGTGGATCTTTAAGAAAAAGATCGGAGTAGATGGAAAGGCAGAGACCTAAAAAGCAAGGCTAGTGGCTAAGTGGTATCGTCAAAGGCAAGGTATTGACTATGACAAAACCTTCTCACCCGTAGCAATACTAAAATCCATCCGAATTCTATTGACTATTGCAGCATACTTTGATTATGAGATCGAGCAGATGGATGTGAAAACTGCATTCCTCAATGGCAACCTCGAGAAGGAGGTGTATATAATACAACCTGAGGGATTCGTATCCAAGAACTGCCCATATAAGGTGTGTAGGTTGCTTAGATCCATTTATGGACTAAAGCAAGCTTCCGAAAGTTGGAACATAAGATTTGATGAGGCATCAGATCTTATGACTTCGTTAAGAACGAAGATAAGCCTTATGTGTACAGGATGGTAAGTGGGAGTGCTATCACTTTTTTGGTGTTATATGTGAATGACATCCTAATCATTGGGAATGACGTAGGAATGCTATTCACAGTAAAGGCTTAGTTATCTAGATACTTCTCCATAAAGGACTTAGGAGAAGCATTCTATATTTTGGGGATTCGAATCTATAGAGACAAATCCAAGAGGATGCTTGGCTTGTCCCACTCCAAGTATATAGAAATCATTGTCAAAAGGTTTGGCATAGAAAACTCCAAGAGATGTCTCATGCTGATGAGACATGGGATATCGCTTTCTAGGAGTATGTCCCCAAAGACTCCAAAAGAAAGCGCGAACATGGATATGATACCTTATGCCTCAACGATAGGGTCTATCATATATGCCATGCTATGTACTAGGCCTGATATAGCGCATGCTCTGAATGTCACGAGCAGTTATCAAGCAGATCCAGGCTTGGAGCACTGGAAAGCAGTAAAGTGTATCCTTAAGTACTTGAGAAGGACTAAGGATCGTTTACTAGTATATGGAGGTAGTACCCTCAAGGTTGAAGGCTACACAGACTCGAGTTTTCAGTCTGATGTCAATGAGTGCAAGTCGAATTTGGGGTATGTGTACACCTTGAATAGAGGAGCAGTGTGCTGGAAGAGTTCTAAGCAAGATGCTACTGCTGACTCAACCACAGAGGCGGAGTACATTGCTGTATCAGATGCAGCAAAGGAGGGAGTCTGGGTGAAGAAGTTCATCACAGATTTGGAAGTCGTGTTGGGTAGCGAGGAGTCGATTTCCTTATATTATGACAACAACGAGGTGATTGCTCAAGCGAAGGAACCTAGGTCTCATCAGAAATCTAAGCATGTTCTAAGGAGGTTCCACCTTATCAGAGAGATCGTAACCCAAGGAGATGTAGCAGTAGAAAGAGTTCCATCCGAAGATAACATTGCAGATCCACTGACAAAGCCATTGTCTCAGATTGTCTTTAAGTGTCACAGGGGTCTGATGGGGATCAGACACATAGGTGATTGACTTTAGGTCAAGTGGAAGATTGCTAGTCATAGGTGCCCAACAAGCCAATCACGTGAATTATGGCACGTGTGACTTGACACGGAATCTTTTTGCTTATTATATTTGGTATTTATCACTTTATATTGATTAATGCATATATGCATGTATATATTGTGATGTCTTTGGATCTGTGCAATGGGAATCGGATCTTGATGAGATCACAATAATTAGACCGATTCACCTTTAAACACAGATCCTAAATAATCCCGGTCATAGGTTACTCGAGAGAGTCATCATGATAACTGGACAGATTGGTGTGCTGTATACCCATCCATATGATGGATGCAAATGGTCTCATAGCTGCTCGTGTGGGGACACTAGGGATACAGTACAGATGCCCATTAGAGAATGAGTTCACTGATTGATCCACTTTTGGAATGCTAGATGGTTGATGATGCCTTATTGTCAGACAACGATTTCATAGTCCTAGTGGTGTATTTGGTCCTTAGACTTGAGACACCAAAGATGTCCTGTATGAGTGCTCCACTCTTTGATACCAGACTTATAGGTTTGGATGTCCCAGATCTAGTACAGTTGGTCATTAGGAGTAGCAATCGACCTTACGAGGACTATTGAGTATCGATAGAGGATCATCCACTCTCGGTGTCATGAGAGGAATATCCCATGTGTTCTTGCTCAGACAAATCCCCGGCCAGGGTCATTCTGGTTGAAAGAGAAAGAGTTCTCCGGAAGACTCCGATTAGAGCGAGACTCGAGTAGAAATCGTATAGGTCTGACAGCACCATGCTCGATATATGGTTTCTGAGATATTAGATGGATGATGAACTATAGGTACACGATAACTGAGGATAGACAGGTTCAATGGATTGGATTCCCCTGTATCGTCTAAGAACTATGACGTAGTGGCCTAGTACGTCCATAATCGATGAGTCGAGTGAATTATTACAGAGATAATAATTCACTAAGTTAGAAGGAGTTCTGATAAGTATGACTCACGGTCAGCTCAATATTGGGCCTAGAGGGTCACACGCATATGGTAGCCATTGCAATGAGTGGTGGTTCGGATATAAGATATCCGCCAGAGTTCCTATTTTATTGGATATCCAATAAGCCCCTAAATTATTGGATCCCATGAACGAGATCCAATAAGAGCCCATGAGAGATTATTGGATAGAGATCCACTAATCTAAAAGGCTTGGGTAATTGGATGCAGATCGAATACCCACTGGGGGAGGATCCATTAGGTTTTGACAAGGGGCTTCTATAAATATGAGGGATTCAGAGCCTCATAGGCTAGAGTCTTTGCTTGCCTCTCCTATTCTCCTCCCCCGCTCCACCTTAGACCAGGCCTAGAGTTTTGAGGAGCATCATCGCAGCCCTACTGTGTGGATCATGCTAGAGAGGAGGACGCTTGACCTTCTTCACCCTCTCCTAAAGATCTGCAAGGAAACAGGGATATACGATCTCCCTAGGTAACACAATCTACTCTATACGCAGTTTTAAGTTTTGCGGATTTTGCGCACTAATCTTTACAGGACGACGAACATCTATTTGGGAATAAGGGATTTTGTTTTCATTTTCTTCCGCTGCACATGTGATGTCGCCCCCAGATTTCCCAACATAAAGTATTATAAAAGTGAGAAGAGTCCTCCCCTTCCTCTCTTAGCTTTATAAACATCCAAGAAAGAGAAGTGAGGCTTGTAAGGGTTATCTCCTAAACCCAGTAAAAGGAGAAAGAGTTGTAAAAGGTGGTTGGTCTTCGCCTATTGAAGGAAGGCCATTAGCGGATGCCGGTGACCTCGATGGAGTAGGAATCCAAAGTAGATATAGGTCACAATGACCGAACCATTCTAAATTCTGGTTTGTATTTTGTTTTGAGTAATTGACCTTTACTACAAACTGCTTTACCTTCTTATTGCTTTCTCTATGCTCTCATACGCTTTCAAGTTAATATCTTTAAGAAATGGTTTCATCATAATCGGATTTAATCGAAACAAAGACTATTGAAACCGATAATTTTTCCGCTACAGTAATTCAACCCCCCTCTTAGTGCCACTCTTGATCCTAACAATTGGATATTCAATAAGCCCATGAATTATTGGATCCTATGGATGAGAACCAATAAGAGCTAACGAGAGATTATTGGATAGATATTCACTAATCTAAGAGGCTTGGGTAGTTGGATAAAGATCAAATATCCAATAGGGCAGTATCCATTAGGGTTAAGTTGACAAGGGGCCTATATAAATAGGATGGAACTAAATACCCATAGGCTAGAGGTTTTTGGTTACCACCTCCTATTCTTCTCACCCCTTCACCTTAGATAGCAGGTGTGGAGTTTTGGGCAATGATTGGAGGAGCATCGTCACAGCCCTACTGTGTAGATCACTATCAGAGAAGAGGGCGCTTGACCTCCTTCATCCTCTCCTATAGATCTGTAGGGATTCGAGGATATACGATCTCCCTAGGTAAAATACAATCTTTTATATATGTAGTTTTCGGTTTTGTGGATTTTGTGCGCTAATCTTTGCACGATAATGAACACATCATTGGGAAATTTGGGGATTTTTATTTTTTGATTTTTCGCTACACATGTGATGTCACCCTTAGATTTTCCTAGAGTAGTATCAAAGCCAAGTTGCTTGAGCAAAATATTGGTTTTAAACTATATGTGTTGTATTTTAAAAAAGGTTTCGACGTCAAAATTGTTTATATAAAAGCACGAAAGGGTAGCAATTGTTGTTGCCCTTGCTGCCCTCACAGATGGAAGCGCTGCCATCTGCATGCGTGTGCTTGTGGCCGACGGCCGACGGCCTATGGGGATCGATAGCCCGCGAGTGCTGCTTGCGGGCACAGCGCCTACAATAACAATGCCCACAAGTGCAGCGCTGCCCGTGGGCGTTGTTTGCGGGCACACCACCCGCAATAGTAGCACCCGTAGTGACACTCACCCGTAGGGATGACACCACCCGCGGGTACAATGCCCGCCAGTGACCTACCCGCAAGGGCAAGCCACCTGCAGGGTGACGTTGCCCGCGAGCAAGCCACCTATGGGGGAGGCGCTCACCCATGGGCCACCAAGCCACAGGGGCGACCGTATGCAGTGGCGCCCGCCCACAGGCGAGCCGTCCGTGGGCACGGGCAGTGCCCCCCCCCCTTGCGTAATGGCCGCCGCCGGTAGGGTGGCGGTGGCCACAACCCAATAGTAGGGAAAGAGGGTTAAGGTTTTCTATGCAAAAGAAAGTTTTGCCCCTTAGAATTTTAGAAATTTCAAGTTCTATCCTTTTATCTAAAAAATTTCCTATATGTCCCAAATTTTAGAAAATATTAATTAATTAAAATTTTAATTAATTATTATTATTATTATTATCTAGTTGTCCTACATGATGATGATATATACATATGATGTATAATGTGGATGGATGATCATGGACCGTGTGATGTGTGTACATGTGATTTGATTATTATTATTATTATTGAGGCTTGCGAGTCTCAATTTTTCTAATTTATTGTCAGGCCAGCGTACCTATGATTAAGTTGTAATCACACGAAGAGGCGCAACGGGAGCATGGAAGCGATAACGGGACCCATGAGACAGATGATCACGATGAATGGAGATACGTCAAGATGCCGATAGAACCGACAAGGATAAGATGGATGATCACAGGGCATGGAGATGCATCGTTACACACATAGATCTTGATGTGAGTTATTAGGCCCATTAGCTCGGGCCTAATCATATTAGACTTGATCACATGAGACTGTGGTTCATGATCATCTGGTGTGATTACTCATGTGATATGTGCTTGCTTGTACACCTACTAAATATATGTATATATATTTGTGTGTGATATAAATATATATTAAATATGAATCTGTGTGACACTGCATATTAGGAGACCAAATCAAAATCCCCTCTCTCGATAATATTAGGTCGGTAAACGTGAGATAATTAGATTGACCCATGTGGCCTTCCATCGTTATAGGTAGGGACCGATTCTCGATGTAGGTTGAGTTGATCGAGTCCCTCGAGGGTCACCTATATCATGATTCACTATCTTGCCTATGACATAAAGATGTTATCGGTAACCTGATGACATGGTATGATTAGTCGAGTCCCTCGAGGGTGTATCATCGAATCAAACTCATCTTGTAACGATGGTGTTGACTTAACTAAACATCATGGTTGGTCGAGTCCCTCGAGACCATGGTGGTTCGAAGGCCAAAGGAATCACAAGTTGTTGTGATTGGCAAGCGTTGCCCACCTTTCCGGGCTCAGTGTGATTGGTCAAGTCCCTCGATGTTACATTAAGATGCTGATTGGATCCCAATCCCCATTAGAGTTCTGCCGGGGGGTCTCCAATTCATAAACCGGAGGGAGTTATATGTTTCGCGAGAAAATAGTGGGAGTAGATGAAGATAGAAGTCTATATCTTATTTGTTTATTTTTTTACAAAATCTGTATGTTATTTATTTCTACTACATCCTTATTTTTATAAAATGTCGCTTTCAAATCCCATATGTGGCATACTTAATGTCAACTACCTCATTGGTCCAATTATACGAATTGGCTCTGCAACTTAAAGATGACTCTACACTTGCTCAGTGTTACATGTTGGTGTTGAATCTCGGATTTTGATGATTAAGTCAATTGACAATTGTTTGACTAATCAGTGTGTTGAGATAAGTGTGAAGGATTAACTACGATGAAAGTAAGACATACAGCAGGAGTTGCGCGGGAGTCATGACAATGATCACGTTGGGAGTTCGAGAGCTCGACGGAAGTTCGGACAGTCGTCGGAGGTTCTGCGGGAACAAATCCGAGAAGTCCAGAAGCTTGCCAAAGGAGCTCGTCGGAACTTGCCAAGTGGATCGTCGCAGTCCATGAGTTTGCTGGAAGTCCGCAGGAGAATCACCGAGGGTTCATCGGATGATCGACGGAAGTTCGCCGGAAACTTGCCGGAAGAAGCGAGTGACGCACCGAAGCAAGCTGCAGAATATGTCTTAGGAAATAATCGTAGTTAGTACTTTGATTAAGTTAGAAATGGGAGGTGATCCCATTAGCTTAATCTTGGGGCAATTGGGCCCCTGAAGAACTCAAATTGGGTCGAATGGTTCAACCCATTCGGACCCAGGTTGCTGTGGGAGGTGCAACCGCCCAGGCAGGGAGGTAGCACCGCCCAGGCTATGTCTCCCAGCGAGACTGGGCGGTGCAACCGCCCCAGCCAAGAGGTGCAACCGCCCAGGGCTCAGTCTCTGAGCGAGACTGGGCGGTGCAACCTCCTCTGTCAGGAGGTAGCACCGCCAGAGCTCAAGTTTCGAGCTCTGCCAGGCGGTGCAACCTCCCCAGTCAGGAGGTGCAACCGCCTGAGCTCAGTCTTCGAGCTCTGGCAGAGAGGTGCAACCGCCCCTGACAGAGGTGGCACCGCCCAAAGGCTCAGTCTTCGAGCTCTGCCAGGCGGTGCAACCTCTCCAGTCAGGAGGTGCAACCGCCTGATCCCGAAATTCCGGGATTTGATCGTTTTGAGCTCCAAATTTGAACTGAGTTGGGGCCTATAAATACCCCACCCATTCAGCACTGAAAAGATACAGAACTACACCGAATTCTTGATCTTTTCTGTGATTCTAAGAGCTCAAATTTGTGTTCAGTCCAAAAGTTCTCCTCTTTTTGTTCTTCAAGTCTTGAGTTGTAAAGAGAGGAGAGAAAGGTTTTGTAAGGGTTGTCTCCTGAGCCCGTCAAAAGGAGTGAAACTGTAAAAGGGCAATTGGCCTTCGCCTATTGAAGGAAGGCCTCTAGTTGACGTCGGTGACCTCGTCGGTGGAGGAAGCCAAAAGTGGAGTAGGTCAAGACTGACCGAACCACTCTAAATCTCTGGTTTGCTTTCATTTTGAGCACTTTATCATTACTACAAACCTCCTACATAGCTACTGCTCTCTGCGCTTTTACGAACAAGTTTCTAAGTTCTGTTCTTTCCGAATCTGCATTCAGACGTAAATCGGTGTTTTCGTACGATCTCTACATTGCGGTTTACACTTACGTTTCGATTCTATTTATAACTGCAAACTGTCTTCTGCGCATTTACGAACAAGTTTCTTTGCAGTTTACGTTTACGTCTTGATTCTGTTTATAACTGCAAACTGATTTCTGCGCTTTTACGAATGAGTTTCTCTGCAGTTTACATTTACATTCCATTTATAACTACAAACTGACTTCTGCGCTTTTACGAACGAGTGTCTAAGTTCAAATCTTTCCGAATCTACGTTTTGACGTAAAACTGTGTTTAGACGCAAACTGCGCTTAGACGCAATCTGCGCTTAAGACGCAAACTGCGCTTAAACGCAAACTGCGCTTAGACGCAATCTGTGCTTAAGACGCAAACTGCGCTTAAACGCAAACTGCGCTTAGACGCAATCTGAGCTTCGACGCAATCTACGCTTAGACGCAAACTCAAACTACGCAAACTACGCTTAGACGCAATCTGAGCCTAAGACGCAAACTGCACTTAGATGCAAACTACGCTTAGTCGCAATCTACATTTAGACGCAAACTGCATTTAGACACAAACTGCATTTAGACGCAAACTACGTAAACTGCGCTTAGACGCAAACTGTGTTTAGACGTAAACTGTACTCAATCATAAGTAATCTTAGAATCGGCTTTTGCATCAAAATAGTTTCTATCAAACAAACACAGCTTTCGTTTTTAATCGCTGAAAGATTTCCGCTGCACTAATTCACCCCCCCCTCTTAGTGCTCTCGATCCTAACAATTGGTATCAGAGCCCGGTTAACTCTCAAACGGATTAAAACCCAAGAGAGATGGCTTACGCCGGAAACCAAGAGGGCCATTCCATTACACGTCCACCCATGTTTAATGGGACGGACTACACCTATTGGAAGACCCGAATGAGGATCTTCCTTATTTCTATGGACGTTGAACTCTGGAATCTTGTCGAGAATGGTTTTTCAAAGTCTTCTCTTCCAATGGTCGATTGGAATGATTCGGAGAAGAAGGCTTTCGCTCTTAATGCAAAGGCTATGAATGCCTTATTTTGCGCACTTGACAAAAACGAGTTTAATCGTATTTCGATTTGTGAAACTGCATTTGATATTTGGCACACACTCGAGGTGACTCATGAAGGCACAAGTAGAGTGAAAGAGTCAAAAATCAATCTTTTGTTACACTCTTTTGAACTTTTTCGGATGAAACCGAGTGAGACTATTGGCGACATGTTTACCCGTTTCACGGATGTTGTCAATGGTCTAAAAGGACTCGGAAAAAGTTTTTCAGATTTTGAGCTCGTAAATAAGATACTAAGATCCCTTCCTAAGAGTTGGGATCCTAAAGTCACTGCTATTCAAGAGGCAAAAGATCTAAACAACTTCCCTCTTGAAGAACTAATTGGGTCATTAATGACCTACGAGATGACTTGCAAAGCTCATGAAGAGCAAGAAGACATCCTTCCAAAGAACAGGAAGGATATGGCACTTAGAACTTTGGAAGACCACTTGAGAGAAAACTCAAGTGATGAGGACTGTGACGATGACCTGGCACTTCTAACAAGAAAATTTAAAAAGTTCATTAAAAGAAACAAGTTTAAGAATGATACTAAAAATAAACTTGAACCCAAGAAGGATCAAGTTATTTGCTATGAGTGCAAAAAGCCGGGACACTACAAGAGTGACTGTCCTCAAGCCAAGAAGAGAACAACAAAGAAGAAGGCGCTCAAAGCAACATGGGATGATTCGAGCGCGTCTGAAGAAGAGGAGTCTAACACCGAGCAAGTTGCTCATTACGCCTTAATGGCCATCGGAGATGAGGTAACGAATTTATTAGATGCTGATTTATCTTTCGATGAATTATTAAATGCCTTCCATGACTTATTTGATGAATGCAAGATTATCAATAGAAAATACAAATTGTTGAAAAAAGAACATGATAGTCTTACTTGTGATTTTGTTAAGTTAAAAATTGAACATCATGATAGTTTAAATTCATGTATCAAATGTCATGATCTAGAAACTTTTCAAAAAGAAAACCTGCTACTCAAGGACACCTTGAAGAAATTCGAGGTTGGTAGCAAGTCATTGAACATGATCCTTGCAAACAAGGGTCACGTTCCAAAAAGAAGTGGAATTGGATTTGTGAGAAGTCCTCACCTAAATCCAACCACCTTTATAAAAGGCCCCATCTTACATGTTCAACACCAAGCAAAATGTAACTTTTGTTGCAAAATTGGACAAAAGACACTTTACTGTCCCTTCAAGAAAATTAGTCCAAACAAATTGATTTGGGTTCCTAAAGGAACCATGATAAACTCTATGCAACATGATAAACAATGTAGATCTATCTTTGAGGCACCCAAAAGCAAATGGGTACCTAAAAATTATCCTTTCTTGTAGAAACCCACATCATCGCAAGCTAGGAGCAAGAGATGGTACCTTGATAGTGGATGCTCAAGGCATATGACCGGAGATCTGTTAGGATCGAGAGCACTAAGAGGGGGGGGGTGAATTAGTGCAGCGGAAATCTTTCAGTGATTAAAAACGAAAGCTACATTCGTTCGATAAAAACTATTTTGATGCAAAAGCCAATTCTAAGATTACTTATGATTAAGTGCAGTTTATGTCTAAACACAGTTTGCGTCTACACGCAATTTATGCAGTTTACAGTTTGCGTCTAAATGCAGATTGTGTTTAAGCGCAGTGCAGTTTGCGTCTAAATGCAGTTTTACGTATAAACACAGTTTTACGTCTAAACGTAGTTTTACGTCTAAACGCAGTTTGCGTCTAAACGTAGTTTTACGTCTAAACGCAGTTTACGTCTAAACGCAGTTTTACGTCTAAACGTAGTTTTACGTTTAAAAGTAGTTTACGTCTAAAACACAGTTTTACGTCTAAACCGAATCAAGACGTAAACGTAAACTGCAAAGAAACTTGTTCGCAGAAATCAGTTTGCAGTTATAAACAGAATCAAGACGTAAACGTAAACTGCAAAGAAACTCGTTCGCAGAAATCAGTTTGCAGTTATAAATAGAATCAAGACGTAAACGTAAACTGCAAAGAAACTCGTTCGTAAAAGCGCAGAAGACAGTTTACAGTTATAAATAGAATCAAAATGTAAGTGTAAACCGCAATGTAGAGATCGTACGAAAACACCGATTTACGTCTGAATGCAGATTTGAAAAGAACATAACTTAGAAACTTGTTCGTAAAAGCGCAGAGAGCAGTAGCTATGTAGGAGGTTTGCAGTAATGATAAAGTGCTCAAAATGAAAGCAAACCAGAGATTTAGAGTGGTTCGGTCAGTCTTGACCTACTCCACTTTTGGCTTCCTCCACCGACGAGGTCACCGACGTCAACTAGAAGCCTTCCTTCAATAGGCGAAGGCCAACTACCCTCTTACAGATTCACTCCTTTTGACGGGCTTAGGAGACAACCCTTACAGAAGTTTTCTCTCCTCTCTTTACAACTCAAACTTGAAGAATAGAAAGAGGAGAACTAGCAGTTTTGAGCTCTAAGAAACACAGAAAGATAGCAAGATTTCGAGTGTGTGTTCTGTGCTTTTAGTGCTGAATGGGTGGGGTATTTATAGGCCCCAACCCAGTTCAAATTTGGAGCTCAAAACGATCAAATCCCGGAATTTCGGGATCAGGCGGTTGTACCTCCTGATTGGAGAGGTTGCACCGCCTGGCAGAGCTCGAAGACTGAGCCCAGGCGATGCCACCTCTTGATTGAGGCGGTTGCACCTCTCTGCCAGAGCTCGAAGACCGAGCTCAGGCGGTGCCACCTCTCTGTCAGGGAGGTTGCACCGCCCAGTCTTGCTCGAAGACTGAGCTCAGGCGGTGCCACCTCCTGGCTGGGGAGGTTGCACCGCCCAGTCTCGCTGGGAGGCTTAGCCCAGGCGGTGCCACCTCCTGGCTGGGGCGGTGCCACCTCTTTCACTATTTCAGCTCACTTGGTTTGGCTCCAAACTTGGCCCAAACCAGTCCGAACTTGGGCCTAATTGGCCCCTACTTGGGTTATAGGATTAACACCTAATCCTAACCCTAATTAACATGCTAACTATGATTTTAAAGACATTTTCTAAGCTATTACAAAGTCCGCAAGTCAAGACTTTTTCTGGCGAGCTTCCGGCAAACTTCCGGCGGTCTTCCGATGAACTCTCGGAAACCATTCTGCGGACTCCCGGCAAGCTCCTAGACTTCACGATTTGATCTTAGCGAGTTCCAACGAGCTTCTTCGGCAAGCTCCGATCTTTCTCGGCGAGCTCCGCGAACTTCCAACGAACCTTCCGGCGAGCTTCCGAAAATCCTTCGGCAAGCTCCCAACTCATTCTTGGCTAGTTCCGGTAGCATTTCCGATGAACTTTCGGACTTCCGTCGAACTCTCAAACTTACAACAAATCCTTCGCGCTTGACTCCGACACTTTGTTTCGCTTTATGTCTTCATCGTTATCATAGTTAATCCTGCACAATTAAAGTAAAACTTCGATCGAGACAATTAATCCTAAGCAATTAACCAAGTTGTCCGGCATGTCATTGGTCCCTCGACGCTTCGTCCGATTCTTCGGCGCATCGTCCTTTCCTGCAGCCTATTGCCCAATCGGCCTGTTGACTCCGCAACTCCGATATCCTTGGCACAATACCCGCTCTTCTTGGCCCGATGCCCGAGTCCACGGCCCGAAGCCTTCTGTCGATACGTCGACCGATCCACCGGCCCAACGTCCAATCTTCTGACATGTTCCTCCGGCACAACATGATGTTCCTGCTTTAATTGTCTCATCCTGATCGAAGCACCCTGCGTCACTCAAAACGCAGATTAAATCATAAACATATATCAAGTAGTTTCATCATCAAAATATGAGATTCAACAAGATCCATCTCAATTCTCTAAGCTCACTAGCAAAGACGAAGGCTATGTCACCTTCGGAAACAACAACAAGGGTAAAATCACAAATACAACCTAGATACAATCCTGTTTAACTTTTCAAGAATTAGAAACATATGATTCTCAAATTCACATATCCCTGGATTTTCGAACCCATCAATTTCATCCTTTCATAACCTTCTAACTTAACTCGTATCATGAAATCACTAACTCTGTCATGATCTTGCAAAACTTATCAACTTGAAGAAACTATCACAAACTTGTGTACGACATTGAGAATGTACACGTTAAAAATCTACCTTGATCGTACCAAAGTCCCTGTCTTAAATTGAAAATTCTTACGTAATTACATAGGAAAAGTTGAATGAAAACTCTCCTCAAGACGAAAAATTTTCAGATCAAGTGTTCACCAGGCGGTGGCACCGCCCTAACTGGAGGTAGCACCTCCAGCTGTCACGGGTTGCAAGCGGTTGCACCGCTCCAGCCAGAGGTGCAACCGCCCGCAACTCTGCCCCTTTATAACTCAAGCTAGGGCCGGCGGTGAAACCGACCCCAACTCACTTCCTTCCCTCCTCTACTCTCCTAAGTCTCCTCCATCCCCATTTCCCTCATCTTAGCATCCCAAATACTCTTCATTTCGAAGCAAAGCGTCAACATTCCTCTCTTGAAGTTCCCTCTCTTGAAGATCTCATTAAGGTAATCTCTAAAACTCTGTTTCTTGATTCATTTGCTTTTGCTCATCACTATTATTCTAAACAGCAGTAGTTATGGGATCTAGAAGATCCTCAAGGGACAAGGGAAAGAGGATATTAGTAGAAGATTTTGATTCCACCCTTTTCAATTCAAAATACCATGCTGAAAAATTTTCCTCTTTTGAACTTAGGAATGTTAACAAGGGAAAATACGTAGATTTAAGTGAGCTAAGAGACTTAGAAACAATCCAGTGGTTTGCAAACTTAGATCTACTCCCTATCCTACAAATTAATGAACCCATCTATCCAAGACTAGTAAGATTGTTTTACAACAACATACAAGTAGATGAAGAAGAAAGGATGTCCACCTATCTCTTAGGACAACATATTTTGATTACGGATAGATTCATTTGCGACATGATAGGCATTCCCATGAAAAGCAGAGGACTTTACTTTAAAGGAGCATGGGATGATGAAAATGTTGGAACAACATACGTTGAAGCCCTACAAACAATTTTTGCTAATCCGAACTTAGAATTTGTTCCTAAAAGTTGTGAACATTTATTGCCTCTAAACACTAAGGTACTTCATCACATCCTAACTAGCATCATTCTTCCTAAACAATATCATCATGATGAAGTAAGCCAATTAGAATTAGGAACTATGTATATGATCATGAAAGGACATGACATCTGCCTTGGTTATCTAATCCAACAAAACATGTTAGAACTATCTAAAAAAGACATGATGCTCCCATATGGTGGTATGATAACTAGAATAATGAAAGCCTATGATATTCTAATACCACCGGAAGAAGAAGTAATAAAAGTAGATAGATTCAGCATAATTAATAAAAATCTACTTCACCGACTGAGATGTTTTTATAGAAACGGTAACTGGGTTAGAATGCCAAGAAGAACTGATCCCCCTCAACCTGAACCAGAACTGGAAACACTTGTCTTTAGGGGTACCCAATCTCCTCCGATCTGTCCCTTTGAGGAAACACATCTATTGGAGCAAACTCACACGTCATCTGTCGAAGACATCGGGATTCGGATGGATCGATTCGAACAAAGACAAGAATGACTTGAACATCGACAAGATCAAATCCTAACTGAGCTGCAGCAAATACATCGACAATTTGATTCTTTATTTAGGCACTTTAATCTTCCACCTCATGAATAAACTTGTATGAATACAATAATCCGCTGTTGTTGTAAACTCCTTATGGACTTTATCTTTGATATGGCATGTTGAAAACTCCTTATGTTACTCATCATGAAGGACTTTGTCTTTAATATGGTTACCTGCTATGTTATAAACTCCATATGTTACTCTTTACCTTGATCTGTAAGCATATGCAAAGTGACAAACATCTCTTGTTGTTTATCTCAGATTTTACATTGAAACTAAATGTTTTGAAAACCTTATGCCTTGATAAATATAAAGTGACATACCAATGTAGTTAATAAGTCAGCAATATGACATTGATACGAAACATCAACTAGCTGATATCTTTACAAAACATCTAAGAAGAGAAGTAGGAATGTTGATGTATCCGAATACTTAAACTAGTTAAAATTATTTTTCGGATGTTATTGATTACTATTACATGCCTTGGTATCACTTGATCAAATAACATGTTGAAAATTATGTGACAAATGTTTTTGGAAATTAGTAGCTTACTCATATCCGAATGCATGGAAAAGTTCATCTTATTTTCGGTTTGAATGCTAAAAATAGGATTTTCCTGTACACTCTTATGAAAACCTTTGAAAAATGAGTTTCCTCCTTCAAGCAACGAGCTATAACATAACAAGGAGAAGAAATATTCAATGCATGTCAAGCCTTCCTTTATGTGCTTGATAACCTGCTGGAATCACATCTACCATGCTTTTTAAGAATGCTACCATGCTTTTTGTTGATGACAAAGGGGGAGAAATATATGAATTGATATGTTTGCTAATATATGAATTGATATGTTTGCTATCACTGATGCTATGATTAGGCCATACTTGCATCACCAAGAAATATATGATTGCCATATGCCTTGTATCAAGATATCAAACAAAAATTTGCATCGTACGAACTGATATCTTACCATGTGATGCAATGCTACACTTGCTAAAATATTCGAAATGAGTACATTATGTAATGATATCAAAATCTTGTTTCACAGCTTTACATGTCGATATCTTACAATATGATGAATTGCTACAATTACAATCATTCAAACTTGTTAAATTTGAAAATGTATGTCAAGCCTTGACATCATCTTCAAAGAGATACATTATGATAGGAATCATAATGGGAATATGTCTCTTGAATTTATAAAGTTTTTAAATTCAAGAAGTATGGCATATTGAACGGGGGAGTTAAGGTAAACCCCATTATCAATTGATTGTCATCATCAAAAAGGGGGAGATTGTTGAATCTCGAATTTTGATGATGAAGTCAATTGACAATTGTTTGACTAATCAGTGTGTTGAGATAAGTGTGAAGGATTAACTACGATGAAAGTAAGACATGCAGCAGGAGTTGCGCGGGAGTCATGACAATGATCACGTTGGGAGTTCGAGAGCTCGACGGAAGTTCGGACAGTCGTCGAAGGTTCTGCGGGAACAAATCCGAGAAGTCCAGAAGCTTGCCAAAGGAGCTTGTCGGAACTTGCCAAGTGGATCGTCGCAGTCCACGAGTTTGCCGGGAGTCCGCAGGAGAATCACCGAGGGTTCATCGGATGATCGACGGAAGTTCGCCGGAAACTCGCCGGAAGAAGCGAGTGACGCACCGAAGCAAGCTGCAGAATATGTCTTAGGAAATAATCATAGTTAGCACTTTGATTAAGTTAGAAATGGGAGGTGATCCCATTAGCTTAATCTTGGGACAATTGGGCCCCTAAAGAACTCAAATTGGGTCGAATGGTTCAACCCATTCGGACCCAGGTTGCTGTGGGAGGTGCAACCGCCCAGGCAGGGAGGTAGCACCGCCCAGGTTATGTCTCCCAGCGAGACTGGGCGGTGCAACCGCCCCAGCCAAGAGGTGAAACCGCCCAGGGCTCAGTCTCCGAGTGAGACTGGGCGGTGCAACCTCCTCTATCAGGAGGTAGCACCGCTAGAGCTCAAGTTTCGAGCTTTGCCAGGCGGTGCAACCTCCCCAGTCAGGAGGTGCAACCGCCTGAGCTCAGTCTTCGAGCTCTGGCAAAGGGGTGCAACCGCCCCTGACAGAGGTGGCACCGCCCAGAGGCTCAGTCTTCGAGCTCTGCTAGGCGATGCAACCTCTCCAGTCAGGAGGTGCAACTGCCTGACCCCGGAATTCCGGGATTTGATCGTTTTGAGCTCCAAATTTGAACTGGGTTGGGGCTTATAAATACCCCACCCATTCAGCACTGAAAAGATACAGAACTACACCGAATTCTTGATCTTTTCTGTGATTCTAAGAGCTCAAATTTGTGTTAAGTCCAAAAGTTCTCCTCTTTCTGTTCTTCAAGTCTTGAGTTGTAAAGAGAGGAGAGAAAGGTTCTGTAAGGGTTGTCTCCTGAGCCCGTCAAAAGGAGTGAAACTGTAAAAGGGCAGTTGGCCTTCGCCTATTGAAGGAAGGCCTCTAGTTGACGTCGGTGACCTCGTCGGTGGAGGAAGCCAAAAGTGGTGTAGGTCAAGACTGACCGAACCACTCTCAATCTCTGGTTTGCTTTCATTTTGAGCACTTTATCATTACTGCAAACCTCCTACATAGCTACTGCTCTCTGCGCTTTTACGAACAAGTTTCTAAGTTCTGTTCTTTCCGAATCTGCATTCAGACGTAAATCGGTGTTTTCGTACGATCTCTACATTGCGGTTTACACTTACGTTTCGATTCTATTTATAATTGCAAACTGTCTTCTGCACTTTTACGAACAAGTTTCTTTGCAGTTTACGTTTACATCTTGATTCTGTTTATAACTACAAACTGATTTCTGCGCTTTTACGAACGAGTTTCTCTGCAGTTTATGTTTACATTCCATTTATAACTGCAAACTGACTTCTGCGCTTTTACGAACGAGTGTCTAAGTTCAAATCTTTCTGAATCTACGTTTTGACATAAAACTGTGTTTAGACACAAACTGCGCTTAGACGCAATCTGCGCTTAAGACGCAAACTGCGCTTAAACGCAAACTACGCTTAGACGCAATCTGAGCTTCGACGCAATCTGCGCTTAGACGCAAACTGCGTAAATTGCGCTTAGACGCAATCTGAGCCTAAGACGCAAACTGCACTTAGATGCAAACTGCGCTTAGTCGCAATCTGCATTTAGACGCAAACTGCATTTAGACACAAACTGCATTTAGACGCAAACTGTGTTTAGACGTAAATTGTACTCAATCGTAAGTAATCTTAGAATCGGCTTTTGCATCAAAATAGTTTCTATCAAACAAACGCAGCTTTCATTTTTAATCGCTGAAAGATTTCCGCTGCACTAATTCACCCCCCCCCCCCTCTTAGTGCTCTCGATCCTAATAGTTGGGCTCTATGACTCCTAAGTTATATAGACAGTATGAAAAGATAGATGCAGATTCATTCTCCTATATGTCCGCAAACTGTTTAAAAAAGAGGGAAGGACTCAGCGATATGAGATATCTAAGAGCCTCTTCTATGCTAGGATGACTAAGGGGACACTAGTTCAAAACCATGTCCCAAAGATGATTGAGTGGATAAAGAAATACACAGGTCTAGGACTAGTCCTCGAGGATAACTTGTGTGTGGATCTTGTGCTTCAGTCCCTACCAAATTCCTTTTCATAGTTCATAATGAATTTTAATATTAATAAGCTTGAGGTGACTCTCCCTAAGCTCCTCAATATGTTGAGGGATGTAGAGAGCACTATCAAGAAAGAGAAGCTAGTTCTCTAAACTGGTGAGACTAGAAAGAAAAGGAAGGTAAAAAAATCCCTTAAGAAGGGCAAGGGCAAGGGAAGACCAAGTAAAGCAAAGGTTGCTAAAAAGGACCCGACAAAGGACAAAAGCTAGTACTTCCACTACAGCAAAGATGGGTATTATAAGAGAAACTACAAAGAGTACCTTGCAAAGAGGGTGAAACAGAAGCTTGAAGAAGTTTTAGTCTCCATTTGTTAGACTCTTATAACAACTAATAGAACCCTAGTAGGGTTGGGTCTTACTCAACTAAGAAGCAACTAATAAAAACCTTATGAGATTGTAATAAACCCCACCTAGCCACCTCTATCCCATAAAGAAGAGTGGCTAGGGTTTATATTTGGGCATTTGGGCTTCCTAGCTGTCTCCCCCCTTTACTGGGCTGGTTGGCTAGGGTTAGGGGCAAAAGGGGTAACTCACTTAGGAAGCAGCCTCTAGGGCTAGGGTTTGGAGCCCTATATAAGCATGTAGCCTCCATCTATTTGAGAATAAGATCTATCTAATATTGTAGCCATTTGGCTGACTTTTAGGAGGGAGGAACCCCTATAGCATTCCAAGGGTTGATCCACCTCAAAGATCAATCTACATAGAATTCCTCTGGGGTTCTATCATCTAGTATCAGAGCAGCGATCTTGTTGATTTTGCTACCACCTCTGCTACCCACCACCAGCCAAGCAATTCCCATAATTGCTCCTGATGTCGCCACCTCCACCGTCATCTTCTGCCGTAGATCAAATCAATCTACTGTCGTCACCTCCAATTGCATCAAGAGATATGGTATTCTCCTATCACCAATACTTTTTACTTCTATAATTTTTTATTTAAAATACTAAGAAGAAATCTTCTTATCTATCCCATGCTATGAATTCCTTTCGTCATAAAAGTTATCATCTTTGCGAACAAAGGATTGCTTCAGAAAATTTCAACCGCATATTGTTGCCTTTGACTGATCTATTTGCTATCCTTTTTGAACGAAATTTATTATATGCTTCATAGATCATCTTGGCTTCCATCTAAGATTGATATACTGAGGAACTCATCTCTAAATGGTGGCGTTTTGACCCAATGAATAGAGAAAGTTTTACACAAGGTAAATGGTGGCTTTTTGATGCATCTCCGGTAGCAATCAAAGGGGAAGAAAATAGAAATTGAAGATCAAAATCTCGCCCAATTGCTTGTTGAATTTGCTAACATTTTTGCTAAGTTGCGTGGTCTTCCTCCTACTCGGCAACATGACCATTAGATTCCAATTCTTCCGGGCAAGCCACTAGTGAACACTCAGCCATACCATTATCCTCACCTCTAGAAGGATGAAATTGAAAAGATTGTAAAGGAGATGCTTGAAACAGGAGTGATTCGGCCAAGTTGCAACCCCTATTCCTCACCGGTGCTACTTGTATACAAGAAGGATGAAATTTGACGGAAGTGCAGCTTTCTCCAACAAAAAGTAGAGTACCTTGGGCACATAATATCATAAGAAGGAGTGGCGATAGACCCAACAAAAATTGAAATAATGCAAGGCTGGTCGAAACCTACAAATGTAAAATTACTACGTGGGTCCCTTGGATTAATGGGCTACTACTGAAAATTTGTAAATGACTATGGGAAGATCATTGCACCCCTCACTTCTCTACTAAAAAAAGATGCCTTCCATTGGTTGGACAAAGCCTCCGCTAGCTTCGACAAACTTAAGGTAGCCATGACGACAATGCCAATGCTAGCGCTTCCAGATTTTAATCGACCCTTCATCATTGAGGCCGATGCATCTAGAGTCGGAATTGGAGTCATTCTCATACAAGATGGTTGACCACTCGCATACACCAGCAAGGCGTTGTCTCCCTCCCATCAAAAAATATCAATATATGATAAGGAGATGCTCGCCATTGTGCACGAAGTAATAGGGTGGAGACCCTATTTGATCGGTCGACGATTTCAAATTAAAACTGACCATAGAAGCCTCAAGTACTTTTTGGAGTAGAAGATATCATCCCCTAAGCAGCAAAAATGGGTAACTAAACTTCTAGGATTTGATTATGAAATTATTGACAAAAAGGGGAAAGAAATCATTATTGCAGATGCACTCTCACAATTGCCTGAGCAAGCTAAATTTTCAGCCATCTCCCTTTCTACCATCGACTTCCTCAAGGATATTAGGGAGGAATGGAAGTAGAATCTAGAGATCAACAACATCATAAAAAAATTGGAGAAGGATCCAAGCGCAATGGCCCACTACACTTGGATTCGAGGGATCTACGCTACAAAAGTCATATTGTTAGGAACGAGTCGGCACTAAGAGGGGGGGGGTGAATTAGTGCAACGGATAAAAGTCATCGATTTCGAAAAATATTCGTTGGTTGAAAACTGATCAGAAAGATGTTAACTTAAAAACACTTTCATAAGTGTGTAATGAGGAAGTAGAGCAATAAGCAAGTAAAATGATTTACAGCAAAGGTAAACAGTAAAGTAAAAGGCAACAAACTGATTATATAGTGGTTCAATCATCATGACCTACATCCACTCACGATTTTCTTCACTCGAGGCCATCAGCTTCCACTACCGATCTTCCTTTAATGGGCAAAGACCAACTACCTTTTTACATCTCGATTCTCTTTTTAACAAGTTCAGGAGAGAACCTTTACACCCCCTTTTTATATAGCTTCCCTCACACTCTCCCTTAGAATGGTCTTTAAACTTTAAGAGGAGGGACTCGACACTTTACAAGGGTTTTTAACTCTAGAAACATAGAGTTTTTGTTTAATTTTCTTACTACTCTATGCAGGAATAGCTGGGGTATTTATAGACCCCAAATGGCTTCAAAACATGGAGCCAAAATTCAAATCCCCGAGATTTCGAGGTACGGGAGGTACCACCGCCTACACTGGGTGGTACCTCCGCTTGCATTGGGCGGTACCACTACCTGCAACCTGACACTGGGCGATACCACAGCCCAATCTAGCGGTACCACCGCTTGACACCCTGCCACTGGACGGTACCACCACCTAGTCTAGCAGTACCACTACTTGATAGTCTCTTGAAGACTATGTCTAAGCGGTACCACCACCCAGACCGATAGTACCACCGCCTAACATAGTCTCGAAGACTGTGCCATGATGGTTTCACCTATTGGGTCACTATTTGAGCCTTTTTATTTGGCCCAACACATCCCAAACTTGGGCCCAACTGGTCCCTAATTGAGTCGGCCTAATTACATTCTAAACTGAATCAATTAGAATCTAAACTAACTCGATCTAGACATAATTGATTACAAGTAAATCCTATGTTATCCGGCATGTCATTGGTTCTTCTAGCGCTTCGTCCGATCCTTCGGCGCATCGTCCTCTCCTTTCGACGTATTGCCCAATCAACATGTTGTCTTCTCATAACATCTGATCTCCTTGGTGCAATGTTCGATCTTCTTAGCCCAATGCCCGAATTCATGGACCGAAGCCTTCTATCGACACGTCGACCGATCCTCCGGCCCAACGTCCAATCTTCTGATATATTCACTCCGACCCAACGTCTGATTCCTCCTATTTTAATCGATTTGCTTTTTCTGAACAAAGCTAGTCCTACATCACTCAAATGCACATCAGATAAACACTATCAATTGGTTTCATCATCAAAATATGAGATTCAATAATCTCCTCTTTTTTTATGATGACAACTAATTAATGACGGAGTTTAAACAAACTCCCCTTATCAATATGGCATATGTGAGATGAACCTTGAATTCAAAATGAATTCAAGTCAAGGAAATTTTAATTATTAATCCAAGCAACATGTCATCATAAAATCATGCATAATCAAAATTTCAATACATCATTCAATGCATGATCATTATCTTAACTCTACCCCTTTGTCATCAACAAAAAGGAGAAGTGCATCTAGTAAGTTTTTGATATATGATTTCAAATCATTGCATTATAAACATAATCATCATGCAAGCTAGTAATTTTCTTTCTTCTCTTTTGAGAAGTGTAATTTTTTACTTCGTTGGCAAAGCGCAAGCTAGGAAAATTTTACGTCATTTTACAACATGCAAGCTAGCAATAATGTTGAGCTTTGCAAGTTTGTAAATTTTGCTAGATGTGCAAGTTAGCATGTTTTGCTTTTTGAGATAAGCAAGATAGCACTTTTGCTTCTCTTGATATTGCAAGCTAGCAATTCTTAGTGATGTTCAAGATAGCAAGTTCTTTGGTTCCCTTTGAAATGTACAAGCTAGCAATCTTTCTCCCCCTTTGTCATTGTCAAAAGGAAGGGAAGGATATAATAGTGCAAAATATTTCAATCATTACTATGTATACAAGCCATAAATATAAAGAAATCATGTCATGAAGGATTAAGTCATGAATACTAAAGGACATGATTTATTTTGACAAATCTCTCTTTTAGTAAATAACAAAAAGAAACATGGGAATTCAAAAACAAGATCTCGATTCATAGAAAAATCTCATATATCAAATATTGAGAAATCAAGATGAAAATAAATCTTAACCCATAAAGTTTTCTTGTATGAAATGCCAAGTCATCATCATTATCACACTGGGCATGATATTAAATCAATAAATTTTCAAATCAATATTACTTGGGTATGCATGATACCAAAATATCGTTTCAAGTTTTTAATACATAACATGCATAATTTCAAACCATTGCATTTCATCCTTGCTTCATGCATGATACCAAAAATAAATTAATCATCACTCTGGGCATATCATATATGATACACAAGCATTCATGATATATCATTTTAGTAACAAATCATAGTATTGCATGCATCATTCCAAATCATAAATATTTCAAATCATGATGATATCAAAATATCAAATTACATTACATCCTATCATACAGAATCATAACTTCTCGTGAGTATTTCATGCATAATTTTATTTCATCTTATTTATTTCATCACATGAAGAATATAAAAAAAAATTAATTGGGTGATGAGATATACGCAAAATAAATACAAGCGAGTATCATAAATAAATCATGGCATGAAAGATATGATCATGTGAATACCAAAATACATTATTCATATAATAAATATCCTCTTTAAATAAAATACCAAGAAAAAATCATAGGAATACAAAGAAGAGATCTTGATTAAAAAAAATCTTAAGTAATTCTAAGAAATCAAGATCATGATTTGAATAAAACTCATTCAAATTCAAATCATCAAATCATCAAATCATCAAAATTATTTTCAAGAGATTCATAAAATAACATAAATACATTCATTGATCTCCCTTTTTGAAAAACCGATAACGTACAGATTGAGATATTCTTTAAGAAAAATGTTTTCCTTCCCCTTTTTTTTTTGTTTGATTTATTTCACACAAGCATGCCCAATTTTTTTATGCTAAGTCAAAGCATGCATCATCATCATTTAAAATTAAAAAATAAATTTTGTAATAAAAACCATCAAGACCAAAAAGTATAACACATTAAACATAAGGCTTCTTCAAACAAGAAATTTGATTCATCATTTTAATTTTAATGATAATATATTTTCCTTTTTATGTGTTTCATTTTGTGTGATTGATTTTATATAAGTGTGTTTAAGTTTTTTATATGAAAACCATTCATCTTGTTTAAAACCGAAAAAGCAACTTTCATTGCGACAAAGATTAATAAGCCATAAATTACAAAAATCATCATGTATAACTTCAAAATCTTATGCATAGTATAAAATCATCAAGCATGGTATCCAAACTTTAGCATTTTCATTGCATCTTACATCACTATGTCATTAAAACATCAAGCATGATTTTATTGAGCATTTTCAATCAAAGTCGAAAATCTATGTGGAAATCATCAAAATACACATTATTACTTCTTTAAAACATTCATAATATTAATCTTATTTTGTGTACAAGTATTAGATTTATATCTAATATTTTGTTGTATTTTCATAAAACATGTAATTGTCATTATCATTTTCAAAATTAGTAGCATGATCCCAAAATTTTTATTTTTATTTTTATTACATCATGTAATTTTAAAAAAATTATTTGTAATTTTTCTAAACTAATTTAAAAACAACTCATGAAATACATTATGTAATTTCGAAATAAAGCAAAGGGGTTTTGGTTACCGCATCGTCGAAAGTCATTAAGGCATAATTTGTCACCTCGCCTTTATTGATTTGTTCTTCATCTTCAGATGAACTCGATTCGTTCCAAGCTGCCTTGAGTGCTCTCTTCTTTTGTGATAATATTTTTTTAAGTTCATTTTTATTCTTTAATTCTTGTTTAATGAACCTTTTAAATTTTATAGTGAGAAGTTCGAGTTCATCATCACTTGAGCTTTTGCTTGAGTGGTCTTCATTTATTCTAAGTGTCAAATCCTTCTTATTCTTTGAAATGTTGTTCTCATGTTCGTTTTGTGCCATACAACTCATTTCATTGGTCATTAAAGACTCAATAAGTTCTTCAAGAGGGAAAGTATTCAAATCATTGGCCTCTTGAATACTTTAGGATCCCAAGTTTTAGAAAAAGATCGTAAAACTTTATTAATAAGTTCAAGATTCGAAAAATATTTGCCAAGAGCTTTTAAGCCATTGACGACATCTGTAAAACAGGTGTACATGTCAACAATGGTTTTATATAGTTCCATACGAAATAATTCAAAATCATTCATCAAAATATTTATTTTAGAGTCTTTAACTCTACTAGTGCTTTTGTGTGTGATTTTGAGTGTGTGCCAAATGTCAAAAGTCGTTTCACAAGTAGAAACCCGATTGAATTCATTTTTATCTAAAGTACAAAATAAAGCATTCATAGCTCTAGTATTTACAGAAAAAGTTTCTTCTCCAAATTATTCCATTTGTTCATTGGAGTAGAAGACTTTTAAAAATTATTTTTAATAATATTTCATAAATTTAAATCCAAGGAAAGCAAAAAAAACTCTCATTCGAGTTTTCCAATAAGTATAGTCCGTCCCATTGAACATGGGAGAACGAATGATAGAAAAGCCTTCTTGAAAGCCGAATAGAGCCATTTCTCTTGGGTGTTAAACCAAATGAGAAAAGACGTGGCTCTGGTACCAACTGTTAGGAATGAGTCGACACTAAAAGGGGGGGTGAATTAGTGTAGCGGATAAAAGTCATCGATTTCAAAAAATATTCGATCGTTGAAAATCGATCGGAAAGATGTTAACTTAAAAACACTTTCATAAGTGTGTAATGAGGAAGTAGAGTAGTGAGCAAGTAAAATGATTTTCAATAAAGGTAAACAGCGAAGTAAAAGGCAGCAAACCGATTTTATAGTGGTTCGGTCGTCGTGACCTACATCCACTCTCGATTCCTCTTCACTCAAAGTCATCGGCTTCTACTACTGGTCCTCCTTCAATGGGCGAAGACCAACTACCCTTTTACACCTCGATTCTCCGTTTGACAAGTTTAGGAGAGAACCTTTACACCCCCTTTTTATAAAGCTTCCCTCACACTCTCCCTTAAAATGGTCTCTAAACTTTAGGAGGAGGGACTCTACATTTTACAAAGGTTTTCAACTTTAGAAATACAGAGTTTTTATTCACTTTTCTTACTACTCCATGCAAGAATAGCTGGGGTATTTATAGACCCCAAATGGCTTCAAAACATGGAGCCAAAATTTAAATCCCCGAGATTTCGGGGTACAAGCGGTACCATCGCCTGCAGCCTGACACTGGGTGGTACCACTACCTGATATAGTCTCGGTGATTGTGCCATGATGGTTTCATCTATTGGGTTACTATTTGGGCATTTTACATGGCCCAACATTGTCTAAACTTGGGCTCAATTAGTCCCTAATTGAGTTGGCCTAAGTACATTCCAAACTTGGGCACAATTCTCGTGGTGGTTAATCGACTTACGAAATATGCTCATTTTTATGCTGTGCGAAATCCCTACACTACTGCTAGTATTGCCTAGATTTTTATAGAAAATATTGTTAAACTGTATGGGATACCAAGGTCCATTGTAAGTGATTGTGATAGGATCTTCACTAGTAAATTTTGGATCGAGTTATTTCGGTTACAAGGCATCAAACTCAAAATGAGCACAACATATCATCCATAAACTGACGACCAAATAGAGGTGGTGAACAGGTGTTTAGAGATGTACTTTCTGTGTTTCGCCAATGACCGACCAAAAGAGTGGGTGAAATGACTCCCGTGGGCCGAATGGTGGTATAATACTATATATCATTCATCTACAAAATGTGCCCCTTATGAAGCACTATATGGTCGGTCGGCCTCTATGATTCCTAAGTATGTAATTGGGTCAGCCAAGGTAGATCAGATCGATCAAGAATTAATTGACAGGAAAAAACTCCTATAGTTGCTAAAGGATAATCTCTCTATCGCTCAAGCTAAAATGAAGCAGCAAGCCGACACACATCGAAACGAAAAAAAAATTTTAGTAGGAGATTGGGTTTATCTTTGTCTATAGTCATACAAGCAACTCTCCATCAACACACGAGCCTCTTTGAAGCTATCCCCACATTTTTATGGGCCCTATCAAATCACAGAGTGTATTGGAGTTGTGGCGTACAGACTTAAATTGCATAAGGATGCCAAAATTCATCCTGTTTTCCATGTGTCATGCTTGAAGTCCAAGTTGGAAGGATACGAGTCACCCTAGATCCAACTACACAACACCACTGATAATAGAGATATTCAAGTCCAACCATAAGCCATCCTCGACCGCAAAATCGTGATGCGTCGTCAACGTCCCTCTATTGAAGTACTAGTGCATTGGAATAACTTACCACTTGAAGACGCCACATAGGAATCATATGAGGAGTTGAAGACCCGGTTCCCTAAGTTCATGGAACCTCAACCTTGAGGATAATGTTGATTTGGAGAGGGCGGGCTTGATAGGACCCTAGCAGGGTTGGGTCCTACATAAGTAAGAAACAACTAATAAAAACCCTATGAGATTGTAATAAACTCCACCTGACCGCCTCTATCCTATAAAGAAGAATGGCTATGTTACCCCTAAGGTTAAATATAATTTGTGTGAAAGACATGATCATTTTACATCTAAATATTCATTTAAAAAATATGACATGCATAAATTTGTTTGGATTCCCAAAGGAACCATAAATGACCTTATGCCATAAAACAAGATAGGTAGATCTAAACATAAGTAACCTAAAGTCAAATAGGTACCTATAGCAAACCCACCTTTCTTGTAGACATCTCTAAAATCGAAAGCTAGGAGCAAAAATTAAAATCTTAATAGTGGATGCTTAAGGCATATGACCGGAGATCCAACACCCTTCACAAAGCTCGCTAACCTAAACAAAATAGTTTTGATTGAAGATGTTTTATGTTTAATGAATTCATGCTTGATGATTTAATGATGATTTTTATTATTTATGGCTTATTGATCTTGATGATTTTTGTAATGAAACTTATTTTTCGATTTTAAATATGATGCATGATTTTGACATAAAAAACTTCGGCATGCTTGTATGAAATAAATCGCATAAATTGAAACAACTAAAAAGAGGAAAGCATTTTTCTTGAAAATTTTTCAATCTCTTTCTTATCAAGTTTTCAATAAGAGATTGATGAATCTATTGATGATATTTTGAAATCTCTTGAACCATAAAAGTAATTTTGATTATTTGAGATTTCTTATTTATAAATCAAGATATTTTATGATTTAATCTCCTATGTTTCTTTTTTTGTTTTTTTAAAAAAGGAGTTTTATCCAAATCATGATCTTGATTCCTTGATTATTATAACTTGAGATTTTTTATGAATCAAGATTATTTACTATGATTCTTCTTTTTTCGCTACTTGATTTATCCAAATGAATCATAACTTTTCTCTTGATTTTTTTATATTTGATACATAAAAAGTTATCTTATTACTCCTTTGTATTCATGAAGTGTATATCTCATCACCAAATTAATTTTTCTTGTTATCCTTTATATGATGATTTAAAAATTAATATAAAAAAAATAAATTGTACCATTATATTATTCCTCTCTTTTTGACAATGACAAAAGGGGAGAAAGAATTGCTAGCTTGCTCATCTTAAAAGAGAAGCAAAGATTGCTAGCTTGCACATTGCAAAAGGAAGAAAAAATTGCTAGCTTGCAATCTCAAGCAAAAGTGCTATCTTGCCGATCTCAAGAAGCAAAACTTACAAACTTGCACATTGCAAAAGGAAGCAAGAATTGCTAGGTTGCACACTTCAACAAGAAGCAATAATTGCTATCTTACACATCTCAAAAGAGAAACAAAGCTTGCACATCTCTAAAACTTGCTAAGCTTGTATGTTCTATAGAGATGTAAAACTTACATGTTTCAAAAAACTTGGATAGTTGCACTTTTCTCCTTTTTGTTGATGACAAAGGATGAGAAGTTATGATAATGATTTGAATCATGCATGGTATGATGTACCTTAATAAATTTTAAAATTATAATTAAAATTATGCATGAAATTATCATGATTTTCTGCATTCAAATATTCTTTTAATATGGCATATTGATAGGGAAAGTTTAGTTTAAACTACATCATCAATTGGTTGTCATCATAAAAAAGGGAAAGATTATTGAATCTCAAATTTTGATGAAAAAATCAATTAATGAAATTATGATCTAATATGCATTTGAGTGGCATAACTAACCTCGATCAAGAAAAGATAATTCAATTAAAATAGGAAGAATCAGACATTGGGCCGGAGTGGAACATGTTAGAAGATTGGATGTCAGGCCGGAAGGACTTCATGCCATGAGTTCAAGCATCGGGTTGAAGGATCAAATATTGCACTAAAGAGATCAGAAGTTATGAGAGTCAACATGCCAATTGGGTAATAAGCTAAAAGAGAGGACGATGCGCCGAAAGATTGGACGAAACGTCGAACGAACAAATAACATATCAAACAATATAAGATTCATGCTTATAATCATATGTGTCTAGATCGAGTTAGTTAGGTCCAATTGAGTTGGTTTTATGTGTAACTATGCCAACTTGATTAGGGGCCAATTGGGCTTGAATCAGGATTGAATTAGGCCTATTATTTGGCCCATTTAGTGACCTGTAGTAGGGTCTGACGGTGGTACCACCCAGATTGGGCGATGATACAGCCCAAACATAGTCTCTCAAACTATGTTAGATGGTGATACCACTAGTTGTTAGTCTGGCAAGTAATGGTACCACCCAGTACTAGCGGTGGTATCGCTAGTACCCCGAAAACCCGAGGATTTGAATTTTGACTCCAATTTTTGAAGTCATTTAGGGTCTATAAATACCCTATAAATTCTTGCTTAGGTATAGCAAGATAGTAGAACAAAACTCTATACTTCTAAGATTATAAACTATTTTAAAGTTTAGAGTCTCTCCTCCTAGAGCTTAGAGATAGTCCTAAGGGAGGTGTGTGAGGGAATACTTGTAAAAGAGTGTATAAAGGTTCTCTCCTGAGTCTGTGAAAAGAAGAAAGAGTTGTAAGGGTAGTTGATCTTTGCCTATTGAAAGAAGATCGGTAGTGGAGGCCGGTAGCTTTGAGTGAAGAGGAATCGAAAATGGATGTAGGTCATGACAACCAAACCACTATAAACTCGGTTTATATTTACTTTATGCTTTTCATTCATATTGCAAACTAATTTACTTGCTCACTACTTTACGAACGTTTTCAAGTTAAACTCATCTTTTCGATATGGCTTTTATCGGATGAGATTTTTGAATCAATGAGATTTTTCGAAAGCACTAATTCTACGCCCCCGCCCCCCAGTGCCGAAACAATCCTAACAATACACTCCTACATGGGAATCACTTGTCATTGGATTGATAGTTATTGAATCATGCAAAATGAATTATTTCTTTTAGAGTTTTCAATGAACAATAATATTTATAAAATAATAAAAATAATTTTAAAAGAATATTATTTTATTTTGATTTTTTTATTGGTTTTAATAATATAGCGATAAATACCACTTCTATTTCATAATTACAAAAAGTTTGTCAATCTACTTTTCAAGTGCTTTTTATAATATTAGATATGCTCATCATGTTATGTATATATGTGTATAAGAATTTGGATTATTTGAAACTTTTTTTCTAAGCAAGCTAATTCAATCTTGTGGGGTTATCTATAAGTAATGAAAAAATGAATCAGATTTTATAAATTGAGTATCAAAAGATCTAAAAGATTTAATAGGGATGTTTCTACATGATGAAATTCCACGTATGAATTGCTTAAAAAATATTTTGAATATAAAGAATTATTATGCACATTATTACAAATAATGTTAGGTAAGTTAGTTTTGTTGAATCTCAGATTTTGATGATGAAATCAATTGATGTGTTTGTGATCTAATCTACATTTTGAGTAATGTAGGAAGCTTCGATCAGGAAAGACAATTAAAGTAAGAATAATCATGTTGGGCCGGAGTAGAACTTGTTAGAAGATTAGACGTCGAGCTAGAGGATCGGTCGACATATAGGCAAAAGGCTTCAGGCCATGGGTTCAAGCATCAAGCCAAGAAGAGCGGAAATTACGCCAAGGAAATCGGAGTTGCAAAGGTCAACTGGCCGATTGGGCAATAAGCCGCAAGAGATGACGATACGAAGAAGAATCAGACGAAGCGTTGATAAACCAATGACATGCCAGACAATATTTGATTTAACTTTGTAATAATTGTCTAGATCAAAGTAGGTTTTAGGTGTAATTAGGTTGGAATTTGGCCAACTCAATTTGGGGCTAATTGGACCCAAGTTTGGACTGTGTTGGGCCAAGTGAAAGGCCCAAACAATGACCCAATAGGTGGAACCATCAGTGGCACACTCTTTAAGACTATGTCAAGCGATGGTACCACTAGACTGTTCAGTGGTACCACCTAGTAGTAGGGTGTCAGGTGGTGATACTACCAGATTGGGTGGTGGTACTGCCCAATATCAGTGTTGCAAGCAATAGTACTGCCTAGCACTAGCGGTGGTATTGCCAATACTCGAAAGACCCAGGATGAGACTAGTTTCAGCTCCAAGTTTGAATCCATTTAGAGCCTATAAATACCCCTCCCATCCCTAGTTAAGACATACAAGCACAAGAACTTAAAAATGAGAAAACACTGTAGCAATCACTTGAGAAATCCCCTCCTCTAGTTCTAAAATTTAGAATTCTGTTTAGGGATGAGTGAGTGCTTGTAAAATATTATCTCCTAAATCTGTAAAAAGGAGAATAGGGGTATAAAATGGTAGTTGATCTTTGCCCATTAAAAGAAGATCATTAGTGAATGCCGATGGCCTCGATGGACGAGGAATTGGTAGTGGATGTAGGTCACAACAATCGAACTATTATAAAAATCTGGTTTGCATTTACTTTAAGTCCTTTACTTTAAATTACAAACCGATTTCTTACATTCACTGTGCTTCCGTACGTTTTTAAAATTAAACATTTTCGATATGAGCTTTTATCATACGAAGATTTTTAAATCGATGTGATTTTATTGTTGCACTAATTCACCCCTATCTCCCAACCATCACCACCCCCCCTTTTTAGTATCAACTTGATCCTAATAGTTAGTATTAGAGACATGTTCTTTTCTCATTTGGTTTAACAGCTAAGAGAAATGACTCTTTTTAGCTTTCAAGAGGGTTACTCTATCATTCACCCCCCTATGTTCAATGGGACAGACTACACATATTGGAAAACTCGAATGAGAGTTTTCTTGCTTTCGTTGGATTTAAATTTATGGAGTATTATTGAAAATGACTTTCAAAAACCCTCTAGACTAATGAACGAATGGATTGATCTAGAGAAGAAAATGTTTTCTTTAAACGCTAGAGCAATGAATGCTTTATTTTGCGCCTTGGATAAAAATGAATTCAATCGAGTTTCTATTTGCGAAACAGCTTATGAGATTTGGCACACTCTTGAAATCACACACGAATGCACTAGTATAGTTAGAGATTCTAAAGTTAATCTATTGATGCATGATTTTGAATTATTTTGAATAAAGCCAAGCGAAACTATCATTAACATGTACACTCGTTTTATAGATATCATCAATAGTTTAAAAGCTCTTGGTAAAAGTTTTTCGAATCTTGAACTTATGAATAAAGTTTTGCATTCTTTTCCTAAAAACTGTCATACAAGAGGCAAAGAACTTAAACTATTTTCTGATTAAAGAACTTATCGGGTCATTAATAACCTATAAAATGATGTACCATAATGAACTTAATGAATATGAGGATAACCTTCCTCCGAAGATTAGGAGCAAACCGATGAAGACGAAGTAGCGAACTTCTCCTTGATGACTCTCGACTTTGAGGTAAACAACTCAAACGAAACTCCTTTACCTTATTTTAAAATTACTTGATGCTTTTCATGAGTTGTTTTTAAATTAGTTAGTAAAAAAATAAAAAAAAATTATAAAAAATATCATGCTTCTCTTTCTAAGTCATTTTTAAAAAATTAAAATTTGAGCATGACGATTACATGTTAATTCCTAGCACTAAGCATGAAAAGTTAGATTCACTTAAAAAGAAAATTCTATTTCTACAATAAACAAAATGATTTTGATTGAAAATGCTTTATGTTTGATGAAATCAATTTTGATGATTTAATAATGTATAATGATGTAATGATGTAATGAAAATATAAAAAGTTTTGATACAATGCTTGATGATTTTATTCTATGCATGAGATTTTGAAGTTATACATGATAATTTTTTTGATTTATTGATCTTGATGATTTTTATGATAAATCTTGCACTTTCATTTTAAACGATGATATATATTTTGATTTGACAAAAAAAAGTCAAGGACACATATGAAATCAATCACATGAATTGAAACAACTAAAAAAGGAATTCATTTTAAATTTTTCTTTATCTTATCAATTTTTCAATAAGAAATTGATAAATCTATTTATGTCATTTTGAATCTCTTGCAAGTGATTTTAATGATTTGTTGATTTGAATTTGGATGAGTTTCATCTAACCATGATTTTTATCTTGATTTCTCGATATTTATAACTAACTTGAGATTTATTCTATATGAATCGAGATCTTTTACCCTCGATGTTTTTTTTTGCTATCTACTATCCAAATGAATCATGATTGGTATCATTGCTATGTTTCTTTTTGTCGTTTACTAAAGAAGAAAATTTTCTAAATGAATCATGATTTTTTAGAATTATATTTTTTTTTTGTGATTCATAATGAATTGAGAGATATTATACATGAATCGAGATCCTTTATGTGTTCTCTCATGACTCCTTTTGCTATATGAGTGTTTTTATCTATATCATGACCTTGAGTTATTGATATTGATACTTAAAATCTTTCTACGAATCAAGATCTTGTTTTTGAACTCCCGTTCTTTTTTTCTATTTACTATGATTCTTTTTTTCGTTATTTGAATCATCCAAAAAGAATCATAATTTTTCTCTTAATTTTTTTATATTTGCTCACAACTTGAAAGTTATATTATGAATCAAGATTTTTCACAAATTGTCCTCTTACGATTCTTCTTGGTATTCTCTAAAAAGGGAGGATGCATTCAAATTAACCATGATATATCACTAGACTTCTTAATGTTTATAATTTGAAGTTTATTATGTATAATTTTCTTGTATTTATGATTTGTATATCTCGTGATATGATTGAATCATTGTTGTAAAAAATGAAGGAAATTGTTAGCTTGTACATTGCAAAAGAGAACCAAAAAAGTGCTAGCTTAAATGATAAACTTAAATCTCTTAAATGCATAAACTCTTTTTATACATTTTTTGGATGAACTTGATTTCTTGATTTTTATGACTTAAGTATTCTTTTTAAATCAAGATCGTTTCCTATCATTCCTTCTATTTACAAAAGAAAAATTTTGTCAAAAATGACACATGGTCTTTTGGTATTCATGAATTAATCTTTATTTTTTATGATTAAAATATTAATGCAAATTTATCTTTATTGTTTATCCTTGTCATGATGTGAAAATTGGTGTAAAGGAAAAGGAATTATAAAATTATATTTTTTCCTTCTTTTTGCTAGCTTGCATGTTGTAAAACATATAAATCTCAAAAACTTACTAGTTGCGCTTCGCCTTTTTATCGATGACAAAGGGGGAGAGTCATGACGACAATCATGCATGGGATGATATACTTAGATATTTTGATTATGCATGAGTTTATTGTATATCTTTTTATGATGCATGATGATAATTATGCATGGGATGTACTTGGATATTTTGATTATGCATTAGTTTATGTTACATGCAAAGATATGATTAATTGAGTCTTTTAATATTCATGATGCATGCAATGCAACGGTGAAATACTTATAATTTTTTGAATACAAAGACTCTGTCAATACGGCATATTGATAGGGGGATTTTAGTTTAAACTCCATCATCAATTAGTTATCATCATCAAAAAGGGGGAGATTATTGAATCTCAGATTTTGATGATGAAATCAATTGATGTGTTTGTGATCTGATCTGTGTTTAAGTGACGTAGGAAGCTTCGATCAGGAAAGACAATTAAAGTAGGAAGAATCATATTGGGCCAGAGTGGAATATGTCAGAAGATTGGATGTCGAGCTAGAGGATCGATCGACGTATTGGCAGAAGGCTTCAGGCCATGGGTTCAAGCATCGGGCCAAGAAGAGCGAAAATTACGTCAAGGAAATTAGAGTTGCAGAGACGTAGGAAGCTTCGATCATGAAAGACAATTAAAGTAGGAAGAATCATATTGGGCCAGAGTGGAATATGTCAGAAGATTGGATGTCGAGCTAGAGGATCGATCGACTTATTGGCAGAAGGCTTCAGGCCATGGGTTCAAGCATCGGGCCAAGAAGAGCGAAAATTACGTCAAGGAAATTAGAGTTGCAGAGATCAACTAGCCGATTGGGCAATAGGCCATAAAAGCGGATGATGCACCGAAGAATCAGACGAAGTGCCGATGAACCAGACGAAGCACCGATGAACCAATGACATGCCGGATAATATTTGATTTAGCTTTATAATAATTGTCTAGATCAAAGTAGGTTTTAGGTGTAATTGGGTTGGAATTGTGCCAACTTAATTAGGGGCCAATTGGGCCCAAGTTTGGGCTATGTTGAGCCAAGTGAAAGGCCCAAACAATAACCCAACAAGTGGAACCATTGGTGGCATGGTCTCCGAGACTGTGTTAGGCAGTGGTACCGACCAGCATTAGCAATGGTACCGCTAGTACCCGAAAGACCCAGGATGAGACTAGTTTTGGCTCTAAGTTTGAATCCATTTGGAGCCTATAAATACCCCTCTTATCCCTGGTTAAGACATACAAGCACAGAGAACTTAAAAGTAAGAAAACGCTGTAGCAATCACTTGAGAAATCTCCTCCTCTAATTCTAAAGTTTAGAATTTTATTTAGGGAGGAGTGAGTGCTTGTAAAAGGTTATCTCCTAAACCTGTAAAAAGGAGAATATGGGTGTAAAAGGGTAGTTGATCTTCGTCCATTAAAAGAAGATCATTAGTGAATGCCAATGGCCTCGACTGAAGAGGAATCGGTAGTGAATGTAGGTCACGACGATTAAAAATCTAGTTTACATTTACTTTAAGTCATGTACTTTAAATTACAAAATAATTTCTTACCTTCACTATGCTTTCGTACATTTTTAAAATTAAACATTTTCAATAGGAGCTTTTATGGTATGAAGATTTTTAAATTGATGTGATTTTATCATTGTACTAATTCACCCCCCTCTTAGTACCGACTTGATCCTAACAAGCTTATATCATAGTATTGGAATGTGTATGAAATAAGTTTAGAAATTTTAATTTTTTTTAATAATGTAACATATATTTTGTCGGATGTTTATTATCCTACTACATATATTTTTTTAGTTGTTTGTATTAATATTATTGGTGTATTAGAATAATATTAATATGATAATGATTTAAATATAACAATAATTACTATGAAATCAAAATGAACAAATTACTTTTATGAAATTCCATCAGATTATTTAGTTGTGTTTTTTATCCTCATACTAGAGTAGATGGCTTAAGCAATTATTTAATCACTTACTATGAAAGTTTAGGAGTAGATACTGATTTTGGTGATAAAATTAGAGATATTAAAAAATTAGTCATTAACTTATATGATCATTATAGTGCTTATTGTAATAGACAACATGGTACCTTTCGTACTTCTCCATTTATGGATCAAGCTAGCGGAGGTAGTAAAATATGTAAGGGAGAATAACTATTATTATAAAGATAAAAAGAATCAAGGAGATCAACAGACTCAAACTTCGAACTTGTTACTTATCTAATAATTTATTTTGAGTTTGGTTACAGTACTACGGATATAAAGTTTTCTATTTTGGAATTATGAGTGTGATACACAATAATATTTTTATTCTTGATGATAATCTCGAGGTAAATATTAATGACTATAATATTGACGATAGTTGTTAAGTAAGCCTTATGCTTGGTAGGATAGATCTTAGATGAAGCTCAAGCATATATAGAGGATTGGAGAAAAGTGACGAAATGAAAATAAGTGATCATCCAGGAAGATAATAATCTCCCCTTCAAAGTATCAACCAAAGGCACGAGCAGATCGACACCGAAAGTGATTAAACCATTACTGGGTTTTTTCTCAATTCTTTCAGTCGAATTAGTGGACAGTGATGTCGTTTTAGTCTGTACGATGCAGATTGCAGAAGATGATATTTGGATTGATTTTTAGCAATTTTCCCAAGTTACAACTTCATGGCCATTTAATATTTCTAACCTGATTAAAAAAGATCAAAATATGGGATTAGAAGGCCTTTTAAAGTTCTTAGTTGAAGGTCTTGGTTGAATTGAATGTTAGATTGAAAGAAAAAAGTTGTGTCAATTGTTTGGTAATATGAAAATAGAGGTTCAGCAGCTAGGAGTCGAATCAATCTTATATAGGGTTTCTTATATTCTGATATCTGTTCGAGTGAAGTCAATATTATAAAGGTTTGGTAGGCCACTGTAGCTAAAGATCGGTCCTTGCCATTAATTTGCTGGACTTTATTATTCTGCAAATCAAAGGGTTATGGCCCAATGAAGCACTCAACCAGCTATCTGGCTTTTCAGTTTTACCTATGCTTGTTCTTCGCCATAAGCAGGATATAATAAATTGTGGCCTCTTTTGGCTAAGGGAGATGTAGTGCTAAGTTAAGCACATGAAACCACACGAATGCGTTACTTGTTGTTACTCATAGCAATCATCCCTCGACTTCATGCAATCGAACTTGAGATGTCTTCAATGAACGTAGTGTCTCCCATTCAGGTGAAGGAAATGTCGGTGGTTCATCCAACTCAAAATTTTCAAGGATCAGAAACTACTATTAGTGCCTATTTCATGTAGTTTCATTGCTTGTTCCAAGTAAAACGAGTTAATAAACATCAGCTTTGAAGGCTGATCGTTTTACGTCATCAGGAATACATTACCAATGGAAAGCATTAGCCTCCACCACAAACATCAGTCACTAAATCAGACGCGTGGCATATGTTTGTTATTCGTTCACAACATATCTAGAACACAAGCACTGGTTGTATTTATACAGCTCATAGAACGCAAACAACAGCATAGCAACTCGGGGGACCTTATTCACATTTCTAACGAGAAATACTGGCACGACTTCGGTTATTACCTCCGTAAATGAACAATAGAACTATCAGTGATACACCCATGTGCTTCACGATGAAACCAACAAAGGGAAATCAAACAAAGAACTACTATCATTTTGTGACAAGAAGGAACTAGTTCACAGTAAATGCTAACCACTATGAGAAAGAAAAACATATCCTGAAGAAAAAAAACTTAAAGCATAATACTATTCATAGAAATAAAAACTCTATCAAAACTAAGCATCAATTTAATCTTTGAATCTGTTTACCTGAAAATATCCACTATGATTCAGTATTTATTGTTATCTTTGATCTTCATCAGTAGTTTCTACAAGTTGCTTCCATGGTCATATTCATCTGTCAGTGTAGCTGCCAAAAAACATATCCTAGAGGTAAAAGAAATTTCAGAAAAGAATGAAATACTATACTGAAAAAGATTGCTGATTAATGCTTTTTGAGTTGCATGTTTTACTATCTGAATAATATTTGTAATAGTATGCCTAAATGGATGTGAAATGCTAGAGTGCCTAAATGGATGAGAAATGCAAGAGTGAATAAATGGGATGAAATACTATAACAAGCATAAATGATTTCTTTCACTCTAGGTACAATAAGTGCCAGAGATGCTAAATTCATCCAGACCAATGTAAAATACTTCACATGGATAACATAATGACAGAAGTTTGGTTTTCATTAACTAGCATGTCTGGGAACTCTATGCATCTACCACTTGCTTAACCAGCCCTTTGTTCAATGATTTTCTGTATAAAAATTTTGCTCCCACCAATGATTTTAGCAACCGTCTTGAGACTCAGCCTTCAATCTTTACAAAACTTTAAATCATATTTCTCAACTAAAATAACATAAAAATTTAAAGCACATGAGACGGACACTCAAAAATGGAAATTTGTGAAGGTTACCAACCTGGAAAATGGCTCAAATTTACAACAGTAATAGAGAAGGCTAAAGAAAAATGTGCATAGATGTACGAACCAGAGTAAAAATTTCTTAGCATAGCATTTTACTGTTATCAACTAATTAAGACAAACATTAGCTATATCTTATTATTATTAGAGAAAAGATAGGTGCAAGGGGGAACAGAAAAAAAAATGTAGTGCAGAATTATATGAAACTAGAGTAGGAATATTTATTATTTGAGACTGCCATTAGAATTTCTGGAGTTGACCAATGTACTTCTGTGGATTAATTAGTTATATAGACCCCCAGTACATAGAAATAATGGGACTATAGAGCATTTTTCAAATCCAGAAATAGTCAAAGAATTGGTGAATCTGCTATCTACTTGAGCAAGTAATGACACCTTTTGTAATGCCAAATCAAAACACAGTGATCCGTATATGGAACAGTTGGAAAGAAGTTCTATGTTGTTGGCAGAGTTTCGGTATGTGGTTGATTCAGTTAAACAAGGATTTCAAATCAGGTTGACTATAGTGTAAGATGTGGTTAACTGTGGTTTTAGATCGTGCTCTTAGGCTCAGCTGACAAAATGACACATCAGAGAGCATTTATTCAATCAACAAAAAATTAGATGTGTAAGGGTACTATGCAACTACTTATGCATAACCTTCAAAAGAATAGCATACAATTACCTCAAGATATTGGTGAAGGCTACTTGAAGCATGGATATGCCCAGTGTTCAAATATGACTGTGCATATTCATCAATCCTGTCTAGCCTGAATTTTTTTTATAAATCCAATTTGCATGAGCATGAAGTCATGAATGTACTAAATAATAAAAGTAGAACTTTCTAGAAAGCATTTACCTGTATACATAATTTACCATGATGCCTCCACTTTGTTCAATGCCCTTGTCTGAACTATCTGCCATCCAGTTTAACCTTTCAATCATCTATAACAACCGTTGACAAGCATTGAGTTCCTCAAAAAATGCATTAATGAAGTGGATAACATGTTTAGATACTTCAAATAATTTTGGTCTCAAATGGAATGAAGCTATTACAATGATTGTCTAGGGTTACAACATAAAAGCAACAAATTTATTTAGAAACTATATAGTCATAAGACACATAAAAAATTTCGACAAATAATGATAGTACTTGCTCTTCAGAACATCAATAACTGCCATTGTGCTTATCTTGGACTATTATTTTATTGATAATGGTATGATTTTTTTCGTTCAGTATTTCAGAAGGATTCAATATTTCATACTCTAGAAATTTTACTAACCATGTCAAGTAAGCCCAACAAAATTGAAATATAGGAGAAATTTGCATGGCAACTGATAAAAAGGGATAAATTACAAGGACAGGCCATGCTTCCAGAATTTTGAGGGTAAAAACTTCTTTTATTTTTGTCCGTGCCCAAATATGAACAGGGGACCTCTAGTGTATGAGTAGCATGATAACTAATTATACCATCTGACAAAGTTTTAAGATACCTAATACAACCCTCTTTATTCTGAGCTTGGCATTGACTGTGAAAAGAGTTTAACAATAAATATGAATGAGTGGAGTAGCTACTTAGATCCCCTTGTCCATTCAAGAAAGGACTTTGTGTGTACTAATATATGCTTCAAGCAATTAACAAGGATCAAAAGAAGTGGCAGAAAATATTGAGTATTTATAAAGAACTAAAAGTTTGTTCCATCTATCCTAAATGATTTTCTTCTTCTTCTTTGTCTTTTTTTTTTTTTTTTTGGTGAAGCAAAGAATAGGCCAAAGCCTATTCAATTCTAAATGTTGGCACAACTTCATATTTCATTCATTCATTAATTGGTTAATTCCTCAAAACTCCAACTCATTCTTTCATTTAGCAGAGTTGCAGTACATGTTTCCTGAGGCAAGGAGTTTCAGAAGATGTTACAGCATACATCTTAATATTTGAACACCAAGGTCATACTGGTTACCTATGCCTACTTAGCTACAAGATTCTCTTATTATTTAAAGTGCTATATCTATGTATATACAGGTCTCATCCAACCCTAGCAAAATATGATATTTTTCTATTCACATCATACTAGTTAAGGCCACCTTTGGTTAACTAATTGGATAAATCATTCAATTATCAGCAAATATAATATTTCTACTGAAGATCCTTGCAAATTTCTCTCTCATAAGTCAACATTGGTAATTTGGAGAATGAGTATCCTTTACATACAAAGGTTTAGCCATAATAGCTGCATCTTCTGGTAATGTTATTCTATCATAATCCTACTCCAGGAATGAAATAATAATTGCACATATAGAGTATGACTCGACAGCATGCAAAAAACAAATCTTCCAAAGTCTACAATGGATTTATGTTTTGGTTGAAATAGAACATTTTCCGCTGAAATTTTTCATTCTAATGCACCACTAGCGCGTGAAACATAATAATAAGATGATTAACATGGATATTAAATCTTAACCAAATTGCGACAAGCCAACTTCTAATAGACATAAAAGGCTCACGGTTTTCCACCCATGCCACCAGCATGCCAAATTATTTCGAGAAAAGAGGAACAAAGGATCAACACACAATGATAAGTTATATTTTAAAGATATTGCTCATGAAAAGGTGAAATTAAATTGAGATATTTTTGGAGGGGTGAAACTAGTGTGCAGGGATCTGTCTTCATCTTGTTGGAATGAAATAGCTCTACTTCCATGTGTGGAGATGATATATCTCATGAGACAAAAAAAAGGGAAGAAAAAGGGGTGGCATGGCTGTTGCATGATATGGGAGGACTTATAGGGAAAGGCTAGAGGGGCAGTGTGGAGAGTGGCATGAGTCAGGTAGAGGCATTTAGACTGCCTTTGAGAACACATTTGTATTATAAATATGCATTTAGAGAAAGGGGCTTAAATAAATGTATAGTTGTGAAATGCTTTGAGTGTTTGGTAAACAATAGATGAAAACTGCATTTTAAATGTGCATTGACATAAGTGTTATTTTATAAAAATGTATTTCAAAAGTCTATTAAATATTATATGATAATTTTACTCTTTTAATATTTTTAATATTTATTCAAAAATAAATACATATTTTCATTTAAATTAATTAATAAATAAAAATGTATATAATCTTACAAAAATTTCATATGGCCCATTATATAATAAATAAATTAACCATATAAATGAAAGTAAAATAATATTTGAAAATAATAAATAAAATTTCAGACTTGTGAGAAAAGGGGTAACGAGAAAAATCAAAAGAATGGATGAGAAGGGTTACAATTTCTATGGTAATTTTGTGAATTTAGATAATTCCATAGGGTACTTTGGGAATTTAAAAAATTATATTAGTCCCACAAAAGTAGAAATGCTAATGCGAGGATTTTCAATGTAGTATCCAAACCAGATATAATTTTAAAAAGGCTTACCAAATACCAATTCATATTTAAAATGTGCATTGGGCCTTCAATACACATATCAAATGTGTTCACAAACACACCCTTAAACAAATGCCAATATTAGTTGGATTCAATATTTTTACCGAAGCTATGTGTCAAAAATCATAATCCATAGTTTGTAGTTTGTACTACATGATGTTTATACATTGACACTCCCTAGACCCCACAATGGTAGGAGCTTCGTGCACTAGGTACGCCCCTTTAGTTTGTACTATATGAAGTTTTTACCTTTTTGGCATAATATACAATAATGATAATATTCATCCTAACTTTTGTGACTAGATAGTAAATAGGACCAAATTATTTGTTAGAGAGTAATCGTGTATCACTAGTCTACAATTCTCTTCAGTCTACTCTTTAAGTAAAATAGAAAGAAAACCAGTAGAGCATTATTACGATACATCAGGTACTAGGGATGGAGAAAGATATTGCTACAACATGAAAAGGTACAATATAACTTGAAGAATAAAACAAGATACAACATGGTGACAACACTCGGCATCATCCAGTTGAAGTCCTAGAGAATAAGTGGAGATATTAATCTTAATAAATAAAACAAATAACCAATGAGCATCTGTAACTTATTCATCATGGGAAAAATCATATAATGAGCAAGGTACAGGAGTTAATAATGGAAGAAGCAAAAATCAATAATATAAGCCTATTGATTATCATCCAATACTTACCAAAATGGAAACAGATGGCAGTTCAAAAATCATTTATCCATCTTATTTAGCATCAAAAAGTTAACATTCAAGAAAAACATGATCCTAATTAGAAGTATCAACAAAGTATCCTCAAGTATCCCAAATTATCCAATTTATACTACGACACTTGAGCCTGTATCCATAACATGCATAACCCTTAATCTAGGCTCACAATCATAGTGAGATCACTGTCGTATACACAATAACACATTCATCTTCATAATAGATTGCATCTACTTTGTCCAAACTATTCTACACCAATAACAAGCCAAAACATCAAGACTAAGGTCAAGAGGCTCGGACAGAAAAGACAAGACAAAGATAATAAACAAATATGAAATATAAAAAGTAAAAACAAAATATCAAAACGTTGTATCCAACTTATCAATAAAGATAAACATAACATGGCATACCGATCCATTTTGCAAATGGAAGTTAGCGACCACATCAAGAGCTTTCCCTCGTTTCTTCTCTTTAAGGATGTACCTACAAGTGATAGCACAAATAATAGTCATAAAAACATAATCAAGATCCTATATGATTTTGATCAAAAACACACAAGATTGGTTCATGGTGTTCCCTATCTCTACAAGAAACTGATATCTATTTTTCCAACAATTAAGGAATATCATTCTTTTACCTATAATAAGCTTAGTTGGGTCTGTTAAATTCATATTTTAAGAAACAAATTTATATCCTTTCAAACATTGTATTTGCTTAGTTTAATAGAAAAAAAAGAAGTTCCAAATGACATTTTGAGATTGAAAATATTGTTTGTTAGTTAATAGTGAAATCTCATCACCTCCTAGTAGAAGAAGAAACAAATGGAGATTGATCCCGTTATATCTTGGTATTGCCTAGTCTAACAGAGGAAAAAAATGCAGTTAAGACATTTAAGCTTGAAAATTTTTCTTATTAGTTTCACAGCCAAATCTTGTCACCCACTTGGCAAAGAAGAAAGAAATGGAGATTGATATTAACAATCATGACTAAAATAGTTTAAGTAGAGCAAAAATAATGTCATCCATCTTAGTCATGACACATTAGGAACTGAATACATGAAGATTATTTGTTGTTTTGAGCTCACAGGTTGAAAGAAACATTACCAACCAAAGATTTACTGTTAACACATAAAGACAAAAGTCACACTATGAAGATTCATGACCAACAATGTTTAATTTCAACTGTGAAGATCCTGAAATGAACCTGTTATGCATATTGATTTAAGAAAAGTTTCACTAAAAATTTTGTAGTTGTAGAGGGTTCACTTCACACAACTGGGTAACATCATCAGATACTGGGACAAGATTTGACTCTGAATCAGCAATAGTGACATATAAAGTAATGAAATACTGAAAAGAAAATGAAAGACACTATATTATTATGGACATCATTCTTGGTAATTGCTAAGTGACAAATTGGATTTTCTGATTGGTGCAATATTCTTCAAATTGTTAATATCCAATCATGTTCTTGAATAAGAAAGACAATCAATCCCTTTTAAAGTTCATAAAAATACTTAAAAAAATCATATATTTACTTCATCCACAAACCTTGCACACAAACGAAGTAGAGGGGGTTTTAGTGCTTCACTCAAGATATCAGACTTGTTCCACTCTCTTGATGTCAGTAATTTATACATTATTTCCATAACATCTTTTCCAGAATCGTGTTCCCTGTGACAAAACAGAACCCAGTAATATGATGCTAATGATAACAGATATGGAAGTAGAACAAATAAAGTTCAAATAAAATATGTAGATAATGTGACACCTAACAAGAATCTCAATAACTAGTTAGCATCATAATTTAATGGGCCTTTTTGTTGGCTCATTACCATTCCTTGACATATTTTGGTTATGGCATTTATAATAAGTAGACGAGGGCAGGCCTTGGTACGAAAGTAAGATTGCTCCTTTACGACCTTGGAGACCAAGGTTCGAGTCACAAATATAGCCTTTTTAAATATTTAAAGGTAAGGATGCATACATAACTCTCCTCAGATCCCACATTGGCGAGAGCCTCGTGCACTGGGTACATCCTTTTTACTTTATAATAAGTAGATAGCTTCAAAAATTCAACTTAATCCTTCCTCTCCTTGTAACTTCTCTCTTCTTTCTCATTGATATTTGTCCATTTCCTTTACCTTGCCTTGTCACCCTAAATTCTGCTCAACTTTTAACTTAAGAACATGGATAGCATGAATTGTCAGTTTAATTTGTATTAGGTACATATCCAATGTGATAATTTTATAATACTTCTTGGATGAATGGAAAGTATCTGATATCTTATCAATCCATTCATCACAATAGAATTTTAAGGATATTTTTCAAATACTTACTAAGAGATTTTTTCGATGTTAATTTTTCAACAAAGATGAAAAATATTAGATGGATAAATGATAAATAGATGGTTTATGTATTATTTGTATTAAGCATTGTATCAAGATAGTTTCATAGATTCTCAACATTTTGCACTATGTAGAGCCCTTCTTTTCTTTTTCTGTGGAATTGGTGTCAAGCCTGGAATCTGTTTCTCCTCTTATCCAAGATACTTCAAGCATATTTTTTCAGTCTTAATGTCCTTGCAGTCTTCTCTCCAGGCTCTTCGGTGACAATGGAGGAGACATTTTCTTCAGTTTGCAACAAGCCTTTAGTTTGAGATGGATTTGCTATGATTTGTTGGTTACTAAAAGACCAACATTGCAAAGATGTTCAAGGAAATAGGCAAGCTGGTGTTCCTTAAAAATTTCCATTCTAGGAGGATTTAACATCCTAAGGAGAAAATTCATCATAATACTTTTATCCTATGCTCTACAAAAGTCATGTGATGTTGATCGATGTACAGAGCCATAAAAGTTAAAGATGTTATCATTTCATCCTCAGGGAGAAGGATGTCATTCCTGAAAATTTTGCTATATTCTTTTATTGCCATGTACCTTGTGTCCATGCACTCTGATTTATCAAACTCAATTTCAGAAGCTGTACCCGACTGCAGCCATTTAAGGTAGCCACTGAGTATCATCTCTTTTTCTTCTGGAAGAAGGAGGTCCTCTATGAAATTTGAACCAGAGCCTTTTTCTGAGAAGTGCTTCATATCCTCAGTCTCCGATTTAGAAAGTTTTATTTGAGAAGCAAACTTTGGAAGAAGCCAGTGCATATATCCAGGGATTGGGCTAAGAGTAGCAAAAATCTTCACATATATTTAACAAGAAATGGAAGTATATTAGTTTCAGCAAGCACAACAAACTGACACGTACCAACAAAATCAAAATAAAATTAAAAAGCTCAAGTGTTCTTATATTGTTTTTTAGATAAAAAAGAACTTATCGGGGACCTAGAAGTTTGTCCTTTTGGTTTCTCTATATAGAAAAGAAATTTCACTCAAGTTTTAGAAAAAAAAGTCCACCATGTCCCTTGACATTTATGATAATGCGCATTTGGTTAACTCATCGGATTTTGTCTCAATCAAGACCCACACCCTCCTCTATGTGATGGAAATCAGGCCATATTTTGCAGACGTGAAAAGAAAAAGGACCAATCCGAATCATGCACAAAGAAGGAAGATTATTTTACAAGACTATTCTGGAAGCTTTATCATTTTAAAAGTTGACCATATACAATGTATTGAATCATCATGATGTGATTTTTATTTTCTTCTTTGTTAGTACTTTTCTTCTTGTATTTGTGGCCTATATAAAGATATCAAGAATTGTATTGGGATTGGTCTTAGAATGAATAATATTGTTATTTCTCACAAAATATGTGAGTGCTGATTTCTCCTCTCCTTGCCTCAGTCAGCTTGCAATGAAAACCTATGGATCGATCTCTCAATCATGGTTCACCTTATCGGTCTGTACTAGTGTATCGATCAACTGTCGGTATGGTATGTACTGAGCCATACCGAGTGTACAAACATACAGCACATGAGGGCATATTAATGTACCACTCGTATCGAGCGATATGCTACAGTACGGCGAACCTTGCACTCAACATCATAAGCCAACTAGAAGGATGTTCAAAGCCCTCCTTGACCATCTTAGTACGTGTTGAACTCTAGAATTTGTTCTTTATTGCATAAATTAATAGTTCTGCAAATCAAATTTTGTTTTCCTCTCTCTTAGTTTTAACCTTTTTTTATTTATTACCCACCTATCAATTCTCTCATGTTAAGCATCCCCTTTACGGTTGTCCTACACCACTAATGCATATGACTAGGCTTGCCATTATCGCTTCTAGACCAATAGCCATGTCATGACCTATTTTGTTACTAAATTTTCTACACTACTATCTCATACTCATATTTTTTGAAGGTCTCATGGCTCCTCAAGGTCAACACAGTCCCTAACCATACCAGAGTTGGTAGAGAGAAAGAGTAAAGTATCAAGTGGTGAGAAGTGGACCGTAGGACACAAGTAAAAGTCCTTTTCAAATCTTATATAATCTTGCATTAAGATGATGAAGATGATGAGGAAGAACTAGTGTTTCTTGAAGAAGAGGAAGAACTAGGTGAGTTGTAACCACTAGTTGAACCACTTCTTTGTGATGTGAAGAATTTTATACATGCTCCTCAGGTGTAGCTCTGATCCAATAGGATACACTTCTCAGCATACATCAAGAGGCTTTCGCTCCATCAAGATGCAGCTTAGCTCTTGGCAAGGATCTCATTTGTCATAGGCCAAGAGGATTTTCCTTGTTAACTCTGTACCTAATGTTATCCCTTTGCACTCTCTTGTCATTACTTGGATGTCGGATTCTATTCTTAACAATATTAATCGTATTATTAGGTATTTTCATTGGACTAAAGGTGATCACTCTCGTGGCCTTCATTTGATTTCATAGGAGGTTGTTTCTACTCCTAAGTCTGCTGGGGGCATTATGTATTCATGAGATTCATTTGACTAAATTGGCTTTACATGCTATGTGAATTTTTCAATACTTGAATGAGGATGATAATTTGTGGGTTAAAATGGTAAGAGCTACATATGCGAACATTGATCCTTGGCATATGTCCATAGTGTTTAAGTGTAGTTGGGCTAGAAAATTTTCCTCAAAGCTTTAGAACAATTATGTTTTGGTTCGAAGCATGTTGGTAATGGGTCCACTATAAGGATTTTTTCCGATAGCTGGATTTTTTATCTTCCTCTTGAAATGAAACAGCTTTCTTTAGTGTTAGTTTGAGATCTGAACCTTTTTTTTTGTTAATGAGTTGTTTGCTAATGGTGATTGGAATCATTCCAAATTGTCCCAATTGTTTAAATCTTCCCTATCTAATAAGGTTAGTAGGATTGATATTCCACTGACACCCAGCAACAATTCTTGGATTTGGGTTCATGAGAAGCATGGCTTAGTAACAGCGAGATCTGTTTTCAGGTTTTTTCAATCCCAAATTTTTGACTCCTCAAATATTTGGGATGGGTGGCAATACTTGGCTTCCTACGATTCCGTACATCAAGGTTTTCTATTGGAACTCACTGCATTGCCACCTCCCGACTTTTGAAAGGTTGGCAAAACTGGAAATTTGTGAACATGAAATTTGTGCTTTGTACAATGATATCCCTGAGTCCATTAATCATCTATTCTTTCAGTGCACCTTTGTTGTTAATCTGTGGAACCTTATTGAGGCTCATGTTGACATGCAATTTGAGATGTTTTCTAGATGGTCTCAGGGTGCTTGATTGAGGAGGAAGAAATGCCTCTTCTTGTGTTGCTGATATGTCAAAATCATTGATTGCTACTGCACTCTGGATTTTACGGAAAGCTTGTAATAATGTTGAGTTTCATGGAGTTAATCCTAAAGCTAGTACTCTATTGTATAAGGTTTTGGCACAATTTTCTGTTGTTGACCAACTATCTTTGTCTGAGGGGCCTGTGAATAGTCCTACTCCTACACTTGTTAGATGGGAAAGAACTAATCAGAAATGGGTCAAGATTAATTGTAATGAATCTTTGCACCATCACTTGGATGGAGGTGATGGTTTTGTGGCAGGAACAGATGATGCCTCTTGTCTTTTTATTGGTTATAGGTACTTCGAGTTGTCAGGATGCTTTATATGCTGAAGCAGTGGCTACCATGCAAGAGGGCTTGCGATTGACCCATATAGAGACTGACTCCATGCTTATGGTGGATAACAAGTGATGCAATCCACCATGGAAGATACTGAAATTAATCTGTAACATCTTATATTTTTTGGAGAACTTCTCAAGTATAGAGTCATCCATGTATCCAGAGAAGGAAATATGGATGCTCACTGGCTTCCATTTTATGCCACAACGAACAGATTGTCTGGCCTTGGCTTGTGGAGAGAGGTTAGCGTACTTATGTAAATTTTTTGGTTCACTCAAATGTGAATGGAGATGCAACTTTTCGTTCTAATTAGTAAAGTTTAGTTTTTCTTTCGGGAAAAGAAAATAAGTTTTCGCTCTTCCTTCTAGTTGACACTATCCACCCACTCAGTCTTGTAGCCAATGATATTGTCAAAAGGCTTAGACGAAACTGTAAAGGAAATTGCACCAAAGCCTTGCCTTCCATGCAAGGTACAATTTAACTTCTAAATTTGGCCAACAGAACAACATGGAAGACAAGCAAAGTATCAAAAGTTGCTGAAGACAGCAATTTAAGAGGTTGCATAATCCAAACAACACTTATTTTTCATACTACTACTACCACAGCCATCTTCTCTCGTATTTCTTCTCCCTCCTCTCCAACTTCACTACATCCTCTCAACAACTGACATACTTTTATGCAAGGACCATGTACCCATTTTGGCTATCTAATTAGACTGGTGCATACTGGTCAATACCGGTGTAACTTGTGTTGGTACATACTGATGTTTAAGAGAAGAAGAGGAAGAGGCAGTGGAGGAAGAGGAGGAAAGAGGAATGAAGAAGAGGAGATAGTTAGAGGAAGAGGAAGAGAAAAGGCATACCTGAGAAGTGATTAGGGCAAAGGCCATGTGCGGTGAAATTGTGCAGTGAGCTCATGGCAAGCAGAGGTCGTTGTGTGCAGTAAGGTTGCAGCCCACATGAGAGTGGAGGTTGGTTGCAATGAGAAGCGGCAGTCGCAGATGTGTGAGAAGCGAAGGCAGCTTGCATGAGAAACGGAGGCTGCGTGCATGAGAACTGAGAAGTGATTAGGGTTAGGAAAATTTCCCTTTTAGATGGGCAAACCAAACTGAGGGTGGTCTGCATACCAGTTGATGCCCGAACAAGTATGTACCGCCCGTTTCGGGCATCAACCAACTAAACATCATTCATTGCTTTTATGATACTTTGAGTTTTAACCATTGGACTTGGTAGCAACTGAAGTTCTAAAACAAAGTAAGCTTCAGCTTCAATGGAATGGAATGTAAAAGGCATTTAAGAATATGCAAAGCATTATTACACGTGTCAGAAAGTGAAGAATGGGGCCGTCAATTCTTCAGGGTCTAGATTTTAAGATCTTATAGCTTCCTAAGAAAGCTGCAGAGAATAAGAGCACTTACTGAAATATGTGGCATATCTCTTCTTAGTAGATGGATCACCCGTTTGATAAGAAACTTCCCTAGATTGATTCCTGATAAACCTGGCTGCCAATCATCAAAAGTATTCAACTTTGTGACATGGATTGGTAAAGGATAAATGGCATGGCAAATTTATATAACACCTCAAGGGAAATTATAAGATAAAGCTTAATGTGTAGCCTACAAACAAAAACTGATGGTATAATAGCCAAAAGATATGTCAATTGCAACAAACAATAAGGTTAAAAGAAAGTGAATGCGTATAGAGTACAAATTGCTTCAATCAATTCAATGCATTAAATACCAAGGTTCTCAATTTGGGTCCATACTAGTGTACCGAGCCCTACTCAGGATAGTACATACCGAAGCATACCGATGATACACCCAAAAAGAGCTGAAAAACCTCCAAAAATACCGAGGTGTACCGACCGGTATGCCTCGGTAACAATCGAAATCCAGGGTATACCAACCGATACACCTCAGTAACGATCGAAATTCGGGGTGTACCGATTAGTACGCCTCGGTAACGGTCAGATTTCAACCATTACCGCCCAATATAGACCTTGTATCTCCGGATATGGGGTCAAAACACTGGTACCGCCCAATAGAAGGCGATCCAGGTATCGATATCCTCTAAGACCGGTATGTACCACTCGTACCGAACTGTCATGGACAAAATTATAAACGGGATGTTTGATGTAATGCTTGTGTATGTCCGTATCTTTCGGTTTTGTTTATGCTTTGCACAGCATATAAAGGGCTGGCAGTAGGCTTAGCAGCCCCATTTTCTTAAGTTTTAGTGGTCGTCCTAGGCTTGCAAACAAAGGTTGTGTCATGTGAGCACTTGTGGGGATTTCGGTCTATAGTGGATTATTTTGGACTCTTTGTTGTGCAACCATTCAGAGTTTGTAAAGTCTGTTTGTAATTTGCATTGGCTACGAAGTGTTTACTGAAATGATTGCTTGTGAATCCGAGTGAGATGCTTTCTCTAACCCGTTTACTCTTTTGTAGGGCCTAAGAGATCATAAGAGGTTTCGAGGAGGCTGACCTTTGTGAACAGACACACAAGGGTGTCGCACGACTTAGGCAAAACCAACTAAGTGCGTGACATATGGTATCAGAGCGGGACAAGCACTCATAGAAACACTTGGCATGCAATCATGGGGGACCTAACGGGGCTGCATTGAGGGTAGCCAGCACGCGCGACCGTTTAGGGGAAAACGAGCATGGAGATGTAGGGAAAAAGAGTCGCTCAGAAGAGCGGGCATCTGAGATTGACATTTAGAGAAATGGCCAACCTTTCGTGCAAGAGGCACCACGAGGACAAGCAAGCTGGGAAGAATGCATAGCGCACAAAGGTTAGGATAGCTGAGTTTGAGCTACGACTCAACGTTGGCAACCATACTTGATGGTGCTCAAGGCAAGCGAGGCGCTTGGTAAAGGATGAGACCATGCAAAGTGGAATGGGTTGTTCAGCGACCAAAAGAGTTGTGCAAAGCTCACAGAGGTGAGGGAAATTGCTAACTCGAAGAATTTAGTACTCATGCAAGGGCTTGTATGCGATCGATGAAGTGTTTGTGGCTATCCCAAGGCGACCGAAACTCGACATCATGGAGCATTGAAACTTTCTCTTCAGCATGAGAAGGATACGTCCGTAGAAAGCTGAAGTGTGCAGCGAGTTCAGCATGTTGCTAGGCCTTGAGGGGTGCAGCAGGGGCTGTATTAGCGAGGAGTCTCAATCTAGCAAGTGCATTTGCGGGGGTAGAACAATACACAGTTTGTTTAGCAAGGTGGAGTAGTCCATGGGGATGGTGGTCTCTGAAACTTTCAGAGGGAAGGAAGCAAAGAGAAAAGTTACTCTAACGAGACAGATATCCAGGAGAGATAAGTCCCGACTCTCCAAAGGGAGAACCATGTGCAACGGACCGCACATGCTAAGGAGTACCTCAAAACAACTTCACAAAGCTCAATGGATCGAACTAGCAACGAGGAGTCGTCGCATGATTTCGCTTGAGATAATACATTGGGGTATGTATTGCAAGGTCAAGTGAAGGAGTGACCAAAGGCAACACAAATGAAGGCACACTTAGAGCCGAAATGGAGATCAGACTCAACAAAGGGCTGACCCGTGGAATGGTGGGCGCGAGGGCCACCATCAACTCAATGCAAATCGAGGAGTGGAGTAACTTAGGTGTAACTGGGTGAAGGACCCAAACCGCATGAAGGGAGTTAGCATAGAAGATAGAACGTAGAGCAGAGGCACAAAGCTTTCCTTAGACAGAGGTCTAGGACATGAACTCTTGCAAAGGCAAGAGTGGGATAATGTCGTTCCATGGGTCTCTCATTTTGATGGTAGGGGCAAAGGCCTAAAATCCAGACAATGGTGCACCAATTTCAGTAAAGTCGATGGACTTCGAGAGCTACTAAGCGACGAACTATCCTAGAGCGGTGCTTCATCTAGGTGTGACCCGAGAGCAGGTGGACGAAGGTCGATTGCCACAGGAGCGACCACAATCGAAGGTGAAAGAGACCCTGCGATGTGTTGGCAGAGGCCACACATAGAGGGATCACAATCTGAGTTCGTCCCACAAGGATCAGAATGCAATAGAGATGTTACCAGGATGTCACGGACAAACTTCTAAACAGGATGTTTGATGTAATGCTTATGTATGTTCGTGTCTTTTGATATGTTCATACTCTGCACAACATGTAGAGGGACGGCCGAAGGCTTAATAGTCCCATTTTTAGTTAGGTTGGTGGCCGCTTTAGGCTTGTAAATAAAGGTTGTGTCATATGGACACGTGTGAGAGATTTTCGGTCTGTAATAGACCATTTTACCCTTTGTTTTGCAACTGTTCAGAGCTTGTAAAGTATGTTTGTAATTTGCATTGTCTATGAAGTGTTTTCGGAGATGTTTGCATGTGGATCCCGAGTGAGGCGTTTTCTCTATTCTGTTCTCTCTTTTGTGGGTCCTAAGGGACCATAGGAGGCTTCGGGGAGGCTGACCTTTACGGACGGACACGCAAGGGTGTCGCACGACTTAGGCAAAACCAGCTAAATCCGTGATAGATGGTATCAGAGCGGGACAAGCACTCATAGAAACACTTAGCATGCAAACGAGGGGGACCTAGCGGGGCTGCGTTGAGGGCAGTCAGCACATGCGCGACCGTTTAGGGGGAAAACGGGCATGGAGATGTAGGGAAAAAGAGTCGCTCGGAGGAGCGGGCATCTGACATTGGCATTCAGAGGAATGGCCAACCCTTCGCGCAAGAGGCACCACGAGAACAGGCAAGCTTGGAAGAATACGGAGCGCACAAGGATTGGGATGGCTGAGTTTGAGCTATGGCTCAACGTTGACAACTATACTTGATGGAGCTCAAGGCAAGCGAGGCGCTTGGTAAAGGATGAGACCATACAAGGTGGAATGAGTTGCTCAACGACCAAAAGAGTTATGCAAAGCTCACAGAGGTGAGGGGAATTGTTAGCTTGAAGAATTTGGTACTCATGCATGGGCTTATATGCGGACGATGGAATGTTCGTGGCCATCCCAAGGTGACCGAAACTCGACGCCATGGAGCATTGAAACTTTCTCTTCGGCATGTGAAGGATACATCTGTAGGAGGCTGAAGTGTGCAACGAGTTCAACATGTTGCTAGGCCTTGAGTGATGTAGCGGGGGCTGTATTGACGGGGAGTCGCAATCTAGCAAGTGTGTTTGCAGGAGGCAGAACAATGCACAGTTTGTTCAGCAGATCGGAGTAGTCCAAGGGGATGGTGGTCTCCGAAACGAAGAAAGATGTTGCTCCAACGGGACAGTTATCCAGGAGGGATAAGTCCCAGCTCTCCAGAGGGAGAATCATGTGGGATGGACCTCACAAGTTGAGGAGTACCTCAACAAACAACAACTCCACGAAGCTCAATGGACTGAGCAAGCGACGAGGAGTCGTCGCATGATCTCGCTTGAGAGAATGCATTGGTGGATGCATTGCGAGATCAAGTGGGGGAGCGACCCAAAGCAACACAAATGAAGGCACACTTGGAGTCGATATGGAGATCGAACTCAAGGGAGGGCTGACCCGTAGAATGGTGGGCGCGAGGGCCACCATCAACTCAATGCAAAAACAAGGAGCGGAGCAACTTGGGTGTAACTTGGCGAAGTACCCAAGCCACATGAAGGGAGCCAGCATAGAAGATGGAACATGGAGCGGAGGCATAGTGCTTTCCTTAGACAGAGGTCAAGGATATGAACTCTTGCAGAGGCAAGAGCAGGATCATGTTGTTCCATGGGTTATTCATTCTGATGGAGTAGACTCATCTTGCATGGTGCCAAAGACAAAGGGAGCTTCTGGGCACATGCACTTTATCTCGGAGGAGCATTTGATAGAGGAACTAAGGCAACTTAATTTGCGGAGGCGAAGTTGGGTTCAGAAGGCCTTAGCACGGGGCAAGAGGACTTAGAGGCGGGTACTCTTGAAGAATATGCCACAGTGTTGCCATTCAAGTTGCCATGAAGGAAGCGGTGTGCAGTGAAGATTGTGCTGGTAAGGGCAGAGGCCCAGGATCCGGACAATGGTGCACTAATTACAGTGAAGTCGGTGGACTTCGGGAGCTACTAGGTGACGGACTGTCCTAGAGCGGTGCTTCATCTAGCTGTGACCCAAGAGTGGGTGGATGAAGGTCGATTGTTAAAGGAACGAACAAAATTGAAAGTGGAAGAGACCCTGCGATGTATTGGCAGAGGCCACACATTGAGGGATCACAATTCGAGTTCATCCCATAAGGATCAGAATGCAATGGAGATGTCACCAGGAAGCGACATGGTGCAGCGGATCGTGGTGGAACAGTTCGTGGCAATGCGATACACACAACCTAGTCCCGTGAGGGACTAGATCATATGGAGGTATGATCGGAAGCTACTGGAAGCTCCACTTCGGTGAACAACACGACGGCAAGAAGGGCTATGGATTCAAGGAGTGAAGGCCATAGTACCGCAGAGGCGGGTCTTCCGTGCGTGCATCGAATTTCGCATCGGATGAAAACCTTGGTCATCAGCATATGGGGGCTGTGTTCCACCAAGGGAAAAGTTCGAATGCAAGTACCAATGAGTCCCATGGGAGGGACTTGATCATACAGAGGTATAATTGAAGCAGTTGGAGAGTTGGACTGCTCCAGAGCTCATATTCGCTTAAGGGAGCCCGGCATATCAGAGGACAAGGTCGAGTAAGTGAATGTTGCTACCAAGGAAGCTAAGGAGAACAGAATCGGTGCAAACCCTACAACGTGATGGCAGAAGCCATGTATGGGAGTTGCAGTCTGTCTTTCCATCGACCAAAGGGAGCTACTTGGAGAACATAGAGGTGTTGAAGTAGGGGTCGAAAGGGGCGAGGAAGCGACAATGAGTCCAGAGGGACTTAGCTACCCAAAATCAAGCATCAGTTAGAATGAAGGTGACTCGGAGGTGTGCCACAGAGGCATATCTACTGATTGTGAAGAAAAGGGATGTAGATGCGAGGCGACGGATAATAGTGCCATGGGCATGGCAACGCCATGGTACCGTAGAGGCGGGACTTCCGTGAAAGTCATTGATCCCTTGCTCTCATGGAGGGAGAGCACTTGGTCATGAAAGGAGCCGAGGAGGTGGAGCATGTAGAGGCAAACTCCAAGTACCGAGACAAGGCTGAAGGGCAGAGGCCAAGGAACTTCGTAAGACCGGTGTCAACGAGTTTCTCATCAAGATAGTCGAAAGTGAAGGACTTCGGGTCATACAAGAGTGCACGACCAAGGAACGAAGCAGGCAATACGCGGTGCTATACCTTCGCTACTCAAGGGAGTAGGCGGCAGGGTTGATGGAGAAGACGGTACAATCCCAGAGACGACCAAATCTATTAGAGAATTACTCCAAGTTGGGGTGAAAACTTCCTACATTCCAGAAGTTCGATGGCATTGAGAAGGTGAATCACAATAGCTAACTTAACGCAAGGAGTGCAAACACTTCAAGTGCTTCAGAAGTGTGAGCAAAGAGCAGGCGAAGGCCAGTAACCAGCTCGATGCATGGAGTACAACCTCGAGGAGGCGGGCGAAGTCAAGTAATCTTTGCCTTCTCAACTCTTAAGAGAATGGGCGAAACCGAGTACCCCAATTCTCTTATCTATCCAGCAAAGGAGCTCTACATATGTTCAAAGACCCTTCGAAGATAATAGAAGACAATAGTTGTCAAATCCTCACCAACGGTGATCAGTGTTACTGAGAGTAGATTGTCCGCTTCATTTCCCAACGAAATGCCAATCGAAAGCGGAAGTGATGCGAACCTACTTGGATGTGACAACTAAGTGAAAGAAGAGTCAATGAGCAAATTTTGTGGAGGAAGGACCCAAAAACTTCAGAAGTTTGCGAGGCGATGCTCGTTAAAGCTCCAACAAACATCCACCTAGTTCAAGTAGCATGAGGCATTTGAGAGACTAGCACAGTAAGGATGGTCTTTTCCTTCATCTGGACGATCCGCAGGAACCAACAGGGATCAACACAACTCAGCCAACCCCACACTAGAGTCAAAGTCATTGGCGAGTTGAAGCAGCATGGCGGATTAAAGGTTTGACTACTCAAAAACAGCAACGGAGAGCAGCTGGGAGCCAAGAGGCGCATTGTAGCTAGAGCAGAAGATTGAAGACTCAACAAAGGCGAGGAGTTGCAGTGTCGACAAAGGCTTCAACGAGGACGTCGAAGGAATAAGTGGAGGAGAATGTCACGGACAAACTTCTAAACAAGATGTTTGATGTAATGCTTATGTATGTCCGTGTCTTTTGGTATGTTCATGCTCTGCACAGCATGTAGGGGGACGGCCGAAGGCTTAATAGTCCCATTTTTAGTTAGGTTAGTGGCCACTTTAGGCTTGTAAATAAAGGTTGTGTCATGTGGACACGTGTGAGAGATTTTCGGTCTGTAATGGACCATTTTACCCTTTGTTGTGCAACTGTTCAAAGCTTGTAAAGTCTGTTTGTCATTTGCATTGTTTATAAAGTGTTTTCGGAGATGTTTGCTTATGGATCCCGAGTGAGGCGTTTTCTCTATCCTGTTCTCTCTTTTGTGGGTCCTAAGGGACCATGGGAGGCTTCGGGGAGGCTGACCTTTGCGGACGGACACGCAAGGGTGCCGCACGACTTAGGCAAAACCAGCTAAGTCCGTGACAAGGAGGCGACATGGTGCAACGGATCGTGGTGGAACAATTTGTGGCAATGTGATACACACGAATCTAATCCCGCGAGGGACTATATCATATAGAGGTATGATCGGGAGCTACTGGGAGCTCCACTTCGGAGAACAACACGACGGCAAGAAAGGCTATGGATTCAAGGAGTGAATGTCATGGTACCGTAGAGACAAGTCTTCCGCGCATGCATCGGATAAAAGCCTTGGTCATCAATATATGGGGGTTGTATACCACCGAGGGAGTATACCGAATGCAAGTACCAGTGAGTCCCATGGGAGGGACTTAATCATGCAGAGGTATGATCAGAGCGACTGGAGAGTTGGACTGCTCTAGAGCTCATATTCGTTTAAGGGAGCTCGGCAAGTCAAAGGATAAGGTTGAGTAAACGAACGTTGCTACCAAGGAAGCTAAGGAGAACAGAATCGGTGCAAACCCTACAACATGATGGCAGAGGCCATGCATGGGAGTTGCAGTCTGTCTTTCCATCGACCAAGGAGAACTGCTTAAAGAACACAGAGGTGTTGAAGCAAGAGGTCAAAAGGGACGAGAAAGCGACGACGAGTCTAGAGGGACTTAGCTACCCAAAACCAAGCATCGGTTAGAATGTAGGTGGACTCGGAGGAGTGCCATAATGTCGTAAGGTAGATCTACCGATCGCGAAGAAAGGGATGCAGATGTGAAACGACGGATAATAGGGCCATGGGCATGGCAACACCATGGTACCGTAGAGGTGGGACTTTCGTGAAGTCATCGATCCCTTGCTCTCGTTAAGGGAGAGTGCTTGGTCGTGAAAGGGGCCGAGGAGGTAGAGAATGCGAAGGCAAACTCCAAGTACCGAGACAAGGCTGAAGGGCAGAGGCCAGAGAAATTCGTAAGATCGATGTTAACGAGCTTCTCATCAATATAGTCGAAAGTGGAGAACTTCGGGACGATACAAGAGTGTACGACCAAGGAACGAAGCAGGCAGTACGCGGTGTTGTACCTTTGCTACTCAGTGGAGTAAGCCAACTAGGTTGATAGAGAAGACGGTACAATCCCAGAGGCAACCAAAACTATTAGAGACTTACTCCAAGTTAGGATGAAAACTTCCTGTATTCCAGAAGTTCGATGGAATTGAGAAGGTGAATCATAGTAGCTAACTCAACGCAAAGAGTGCAAACACTTCAAGTGCTTCAGAAGTGTAAGCAAAGAGTGGGCGAAGTCTAAGTAACCAGCTCGATGCATAGAGTACATCTCTCGAAGAGGCAGGCGAAATCAAAGTAACCTTTACCTTCTCAACTCTTAATAGAATGGGCGAAACCGAGTACCACAATTCTCTTATATATCTAGCAAAGGAGCTTTGCACATGTTCAAAGACCCTTCGAAGAAACCAAATGAAAGACAATAGTTGTTAAATCCTTACCAATGGTGATCAGTGCTACTGAGAGTAGATTATCCGGTTCATTTCCCAACAGAATGTCAATCGAAATCGGAAGTGATACGAACCTACCTGAAAGTGGCAACTAAGTGAAATAAGAGTCGATGGGCAAATTTTATAGAGGAAAGACCCAAAAACTTCAAAAGTTTGTAAGGCGATGCTTGTTAAAGCTCCAACAGACATCTACTCAATTCAAGTGGCATGAGGCATTTGAGAGACTAGCGCATACTAAGGATGGTCTTTTCCTTCATCTGAAGGATCCGTAGGAACCAACAGTGATCAACACAACTTAGCCAACCCCACACTAAAGTCAGAGTCATTGGCGAGTTGAAGCAGCATGGCGGATTAAAAGTTTGACTACTCAACAACAACAGCAGAGAGCAGTTAGGAGCCAAGAGGCTCATTGTAGTTGGAGCAAAAGATTAAAGACTTAGTAAATGCAAGGAGTTGCAACGTCGGTAAGGGCTTCGACGAGAACAACGAAAGAATAAGTGGGGGAGAATGTCACAGACAAAATTATAAACAGGGTATTCGATGTAATACTTATGTATGTTTGTGTCTTTCGGTTTTGTTTATACTTTGCACAACATATAAAGGGTTGGCAGTAGGCTTAGCAGCCCCATTTCTTTGGTTTTGGTGGCCGTCCTAGGCTTGCAAACAAAGATTGTGTCATATAGGCACTTGTGGGAATTTCGGTCTATAGTGGACCATTTGTAATTTACATCGTTCAGAGCTTGTAAAGTCTGTTTGTAATTTGCATCGGCTATTAAGTGTTTACTGAAATGATTGCTTGTAGATCTTGAGTGAGACGCTTTCTCTAACCCATTTTCTCTTTTGTAGGGCCTAAGAGATCATAGGAGGTTTCGGAGAGGCTGACCTTTGCGGATGGGCACGCAAGGGTGCCGTACGACTTAGGCAAAACCAGCTAAGTGCGTGACAGGGCGGTACATATCGAAATTAAAAACCCTATTAAATACAATGATTCATTTGTTCACAGGCAATTTAGAAAAGAGTCAGAAAAACATCATAGCTTCTTTGAAGTTCTTTAACATGGAATGAAGATTTTCTCCTAACTAGTACTTTGATATTTTATTTGAGAACAAAACTACTAATATCACAAGTTATGAAGAGTATAATTATATATTAAACTGTAAACCAATTACATGGCTCCTAACAGCAAATTAAAAAGAAAAATAGTGTCGAAAGATCTAACAAGAACCTAACAAGAAGTTGCTACAAATAATTCATGTGATATATTTATCATGCGAGATCTGCTGAATTATATTTGTCATGTAGATTTCCTTGTCAAATTTACTTATAAATGAAATTGCATTTTTAAAATAAATGAAAGATTATTAAATAGCTTATATGAAGCAAGTACACAACCTCATATAATAATTAAGGAAATTTCCCATACTTCTTTGGCCGAAGGTTTTCAATTTCAGATATCAGATCTATATCGGTCAATGGCCAGATCAGTACAGATCTAATCTGTTGCAATATTTACTAACACATGGTATGTCGAAGTGTACTGTAATACATTTTGCTTGGGATGGGGGAACGAATGAAAAGGAGGCAGTGGGCTCGTAAGTGGTGGTAGATGGGCTGTAGTGGTCGAGCGACCGAAAACAGGGAGGGAGATGCTCGTGGGCCATAGTTCATCAAACCCTTCAAAGAAAAAAAAAAGCTTCTTAAAGAAAAGGGACCAGACCACTCAAAAGAGGGCAGTCCACATCTTGGTCCATGCTCAGACCTGTCAATATGGACCAGTCTAGAAAAAAAAATCAAGTTCCTTGCTTTGACCAATCAAAAAACATAAGGCCATTAAGCAGATATGTATGACAATCTAGACTATGAACAATATGAAACCAAGTTATCATTGAAACTAGGGTTTGCCTTTTTAGGTACCGGACCCGTTTCGACAATCTTCTAGAATGGTACATATCGATGTACCACAGTATGCCAATGCGTACCGATGGTTCGGCAAGGAAGAAAAAAAGGGAGAAGTACAATCGACGTTGGAGGAATAGAGTAGGAAGGAGGAAGGAAGGAAGGAAGAGGGAAGTGGAGGAAGAAGAAGGAAAAAGAAGAAAGAAGAGGAGGAAAAGAGCAGTGACAGAGTACCTAGGAAGCAGCTGAGCAGTGACAAAGTACCTGGGAAGCAGCTGCAACAACAATGAAGCGACGGTGACAATGGCGGCATCTTACACGAGAAGAGGGCTTGCATTTGCATTTTACGTGATGGCAAATCGACAACAACAACAGTGGCGAAGCCACGACGACATCTTACGCGAGAACTAGGTTCGTATTCGCAAGCCCTAATCTCTTTTTTTTCTTTTTTAACACTGATTTAGATAGGGGCCCCACCATTTCTTTGAATTTTTTTATTAATTTAAGTATTTAACTGAATCGCCTGAAATGAGGGTGGTCCATATATTGACCAACGCTCGGACCGGTACATACCACCCATACCGTACCATTTTGCGTGGTACAGCAAACGTTGAATGCAACTATGGTGTCTTTTTGCTGGTCCAAATATAATAAACAAAATTGAAATTAAAATAATGATTTCGGAGAATATTAGAAAACACAAGAAAAAAGGAGATGATATCTATTCGTTTATGCAGATCTGAAACACAGCATATAAAATTATGACAACTTTGGAATAAACAAATCATTCTAGATCCGAAAAGCATGCTTGCAGTGGTGATCTTTCAGAGTATGTCACCAAGACAGCTCTATGCTGGTAATGCAGTTTGATGCAGTATTATTCATCTTGTCAAACTTACATATTTAAGCAGTCCATTATGTAAGTCTAATCCATATTAAGTTACCTTTACACTACTCACTTTACATTTAGCATCAGTAAATTTCCCCCAGAGCTTGTCTCAAACAGAATGTCTCAAACAGAAATTTATGCTTGATTAAACTATTGCACGATTTTGATATTATGATCAGATTTCCTGCAAAGCAATCTAAAATTCTGTAGAATAATTACCATGGTTCTTTGGTGAACAAACTTATAGGAACCTAAAGGATTTAAATGCATGAATCATGGATATTAACATGGGTGTTGACAAAAAAACACACAGAAACAACCAACTTATGTTTTTGGCTAAAACATATGTTTTTGAGCAAATAATATCGTGCTCCAATATGGGAACAAGGCCCACTAACTGGGTATATGTGTTACCATTTCTCAGTCAGTTTTTGGGTTGAACAATTGTATTGATTAATAACCAGAACAGTCCTGCTCCAAGTTGCCAATTAAAACTTATCAAAATGATCTTTTGGTTCAAGGATTTAGTCTTTTAAAGGATCAGTTATTTCTCAAACTTAGCTTAAAAAATTGCTTTCTGGTATTCTGTTCCAAAAGTAAACCAGCTGTGCACACTCTGTACAAGCTGAAACATAAAACCTTGGATATGCCAAAGAGGCTGTAAGTTTCACTGTCCAAGCTAGTGAAAATTCGATGCATCACAAAAAGTGAAAAGCACCAAAAACATTAAGTAATTAGAACATCACAGATGATATTACTTCACAATTCTATGAACATATGAGCAACTGCAGGGTTTATAGTATAACCGATAAACAAATATAGCGACTAAGGGTATGTCACAATGCTAAATCCACCTATCTGATTTGCCATTGCAGTCACTGATAGAGGAGGCAATTGTAGACTTTGAAACATCTTCCTTCTGGAAGATACATCAAAGCTATCACCACATTCTCTTTGAAATGGTTCATAGATATATAAACAAATGAGCATCATCTTAATATCACATCAATTGAGTGCTATGAGCAATAACATTTCTTTTCAAAAATAAAATTAGGTACGTGAGCAAATTTAGCATTCAAATCCATGCAGGATCAAGTTCATTGCAAAAAAGAATTCTGAGACAAGAAAACAAACTTCCATAGTATCAGAATAAGATCCCAGCTTGCCTGAGTTGCTGATATTGAATATAACAATGCACACGTGGCTTCAAATTCAGGAGTTGGAGGACTATCCCACAATACCTCCTATTTACCACCAAAACCATGAAGTTATAAAATTCAAGGAAGAATGTTTCAAAGATATACATAACAATATACAATGAAATAAATTAGTGTGTCAAACTTGATCACCTGTATAGATGTAGCAACATCCTTCAAAAGTGCAACCTCAATAAAAATAAGTGGTTCACCTAATAAAAAGGGAGAAAAAGACCGGTCAGATTCACATAAAAGTGCTAATTTGCAACAGTTATTTCTGCACATATCATTAAACTCCCTAGTGACTACTGAAGCATATGTTGTATTACCGGTCTACAAATAATTGGGAAACTATATAGTATAAAACATACTGATGTTTTATAAATTTCTAAAAGAAATAGGAGCCCATAAATAACAGTATAGATATTCCATTTTAAGCCAGTTATGGGCAGTCCCATTTCTTGACCCATGGTAATAAAGATCCAAATGAACTTAAGCTTTACAGATAGGCTGTCTGTTGCAAGATGACCTTTGGAAAGAATAATCATAGATCAAGTGCACCAAATATGAGCAACCGAAGCCAACTTCCAGATCTAAATGAGTCCATTGAAAGTAAATGAATTTTGTGTGTTTCCAGTGCTATTCACCTTGGACTACTGATCCGTAGACCTTATGTCAGGCCCCGGATTGAAAATACAAAAGACATAGGATATCCAGTACGTGACCATCTTCACATTAATATTCAGAGTGACCAAAACTGATTCAAGTTATTAATAAAGGTCATAAGTCTTCTTTATTACAATATTATTTCAATAACCAATGGTATTTAAATTAAAAACACAATAATTGAATTTCTTGAGATGAACTACTTAGTGATAGAGGGAGATCTTTTCTCCCTCAATAGACTACAACAACAACAAGAAAGCCGCAAGTCCCAACTATTTGGGGTCAGCTACATGGATCTTATGTCATCATTGAGACCTATAAAAAGCCATATGCTTAGTTAAGTTCAAAGCAAGGTTCGCAATACCGTATCGTACCGGTATTTCGACCTGGGCTCGGTACCGGTACGGTACGGTGTACCGAGCGGTACACCCAGGTGTACTGAGCACTGTAGCAGTGGCCCGGTAAGGGGCGGTCCGCGTACCGCTAGCTTGTCGGACCGGTACGTACCGCCCGTACCGGGCGATACGATTCGGTATGGCAGACACTGGTTCAAAGTACTTAAATCTTTATTTATAGTTTCTATTTAAATTTTTTTAGGTCTTCCTCTATCTCTCTTGGTACCACTAATATTAATCATTTCACCTCTTCTAAGTTCTAACTACTACATCCGAGTGTATCATAATCACATGCCTACACCATCTTAAATGATTTTCTCTCATCTTATCCTCTATTGAGACAATACCTAATTGTTCACGAATAAAAGTATTTCTTTTCCTATCTTTCCTAATAATTTTACACATTCATTTCAACATTCTCATCTTAGCTCAAAAAACTGTTCTAAATAATAATTAATCAAAAAAATAATTCAGCAAACATGCTGAGTAGGGATCCTCGAAAAATCTATAAATTCATAAATATTTTTTTTTTATCAAATACATCAATAGATTAAATTGAAGTCTCATCTACAAAATCATGTCAAATATCTAATATATATACATATACCATGTAGAAAAATCATGTGCAAATAGCATTAACATGCATGCACAATCATTATGTACATGTAGCATCATCAAACAATCTAGGTGTAAAGTTGGACACCCACGAGATGCTCACCTAACGGTAGATGGAGAGGCTTACATCCTCGAGATAAGTTTTATTCTTCCACTGACGAATGGAGAGGTTTACATTTTCAAGTTCAATTTTTACTCTCCCAATGACGAATAGAGAGAATCCAAATTGTCACGAACGGTCGTCGCGCACTCGCAACAACTCCGTTCAACGAACCGTTTGTCGCTCACACCTACATGTATAGCTGCTTGACAGCATGTTTTCTCTTAGTTTTGGGTCATTTTACTTGTAAAAATGTAAGTTCGAACAAGCTACAGTGTTACAAAGCGACCGCTCACTGAACCGAGCAAAATAGCCCCAAAACAGCTCCGTTTTCGTGTGGCGTGGGTTGATTTCTAGAATCTGCCTCCGCTCACCAAAACGTTAGCCATCTTAGCCCCTTGGAACCCCCCGGGTGGCACAGGGCTGGATGGGGCTTCGGTATAGTACCGGGCGTTGAACACTCCTTCGCAAGTTCGCACGTTGCCTTGACGGGAACTTGTTGTCCTGCCCGGGACTCGGTGAGCAGCTGTTTGTGGGCTTGCAGCTGTTCGTTCAACCTTCTAAAGCCCTTGTTTTCCCCCTCTCCCTCTTTTCTCTTGTGCACGCAAGGTGCTCGCTGAATTGCTTGTAAAGCTTCCCCTCTTTTTGCGAGACGTCAGGACTTGTCCGTCGCTCGTTCCTTCGAACTAATCAACTTTCTCTTTTACAGGTCCTTCGGGACCTGCGAGAGGTTGCAAGTGGGCTGATCTTTGCGGAGCAATATCGCAAGGGCGAAGCGCGACTTAGGAAATGCAAGCTAAGTTCGCGTCTTGGCCGCAAGGGTGCTTCACGCCTTAGGCAATTCCAGCTAAGGCCGTGACAAAATGGCACTCCCAATTGTCACGAACGGTCGTCGCGCACCCGCAACAACTCCGTTCAACGAACCGTTCGTCGCTCACACCTGCATGTACAGCTGCTTGACAGCATGTTTTCACTTGGTTTTGGGTCATTTTGCTTGTAAATATGTAAGTTCGAACAAGCTGCAGCGTTACAAAGCGACCGCTCACCGAACCGAGCAAAACAGCCCCAAAACAGCCCAAAACAGCTCCGTTTTCGCGTGCCGCGGGAGGGTTGCGGAGAACTGCCTCCGCTCACCAAAATGTCAGCCATCTTAGACCCCTGGAACCCCCCGGGTGGCACAGGGCTGGATGGGGCTTCGGTTATATACCGGGCATTGAACTCTCTTTCGCAAGTTCGCACGTGACCTTTACGGGAACTTGTCTTCGCGCCCGGGACCAGGTGAGCGGCTGTTTGTGGGCTTGCAGCTGTTCGTTCATCCTTGAAAGCCTTGTTTTTCTCCCTCTCCCTCTTTTCTCTTGTGCACACAAGGTGTTCGTCGAATTGCTTGTAAAGCTTTCCCTTTTCGCGAGACTTCGGGACTTGTCCGTTGCTCGTTCTTTCGAACTAACCATCTTTCTCTTTTACAGGTCCTTCGGGACCTGCGAGAGGTTACAAAGTGGGCTGATCCTTGCGGAGCAATATCGCAAGGGCGAAGCGCGACTTAGGCAACGCAAGCTAAGTTCGCGTCTTTGCCACAAGGGTAACTCGCTACTTAGGCAACGCAAGCTAAGTTCGCGTCTTTGGCCGCGAGGGTGCCTCACGCCTTAGGCAATTCCAGCTAAGGTCGTGACACAATGGTGGTTAGCATAATGCCTCTCACCTGCCAAAGTGAGGACACATTCCTTCCAACATCAAATGGAGGAATCGTCGCCTTATCTAATGATCCGATGATCCCAAAGGGAATCATCCCATCAATATTGACTTGCCCGACCTTGGCAAGAAAACACATCCGAACGTATCATTCTCTCATATCACATTGATCAATTTTTCATTCATTAAATCAAACAAGTGTTTGTACTATTATGTAATATAGCATTACCTTACATTATCAGAATTCATAATATGTTTTCAAAGTGTCACTTTCATATAAGAAATAATTTATCAAATCATAAATATCAAGCATTATAATAAGCATACTCATGATATAGTAGGAAAATAAATAATAAGCGAACTATTTAAAAATCAATAGTCAAGTTCAATCCCTGAAAATCAATCTGAGATTTGAGCCAAACTCAAATTTATCTCAACATGACTCAAACCAAGGCTATTGGACTTGGTACAACTAATCTAGCACTTGCAAACCTAACATAATTTTGACTCGCACAAGGTCAAGTTCACAGGCGACCTGGTTTTGGCTTGAGCTAGACCTACGTCCACACTAGGTCCAACATAGCCCCTTTTTATTCTTAAGTTTAAGAATTTTAATTCCCATAACAAATGCAAATTTAAATTTTAATGTTCAACCATATAATTAATACCAAATAATTTATAAATAAAGTAAAACATGAATAACATCAAAGTCATTCATAAATTATTTATTCATGATGTAAAATTTCATAATTAAAATAAATAAATATTAAATTAATGATATTAAAATTTAAAGCACATAGACACATGTATAATCATAAAATTCACAAATAAGTATATAGTTAAATTAACCTAAAATACAAATTAATAAATATCCATTAACAACAATTGATAAATTAAATATGATAACCAATTTCTAAAGTATAACATCATGGGCATAATTAAATTAATTAAAATTCAAAATTGACAAATCATGATTTAATTATAGAAGAATTAAATCATGATTTACAACAACAATAAATATCTTTTAATAAATTAATTTACAAAATATAAATCAATAATATACTATCAACATCAATTAATAAATTCAACATGATGCCCGAATTCTAAAACATAAGATCATATACATAATTTGGTTTTCTTTATAACTAAATTAATGATTTATAAAACTATAATTTTTAATATACACAAAATTTCATGATTTAATGTCAAATATAGCAAAGAAAAGAAATATTATTTTATATATAAATAAACTAAATAAATGTATCCAAATAATAAAAATAGTGTAGCAGCCTACCTCAAGTTGATGTCACCCTTTCCCCTTGAAATCCAATATTCCTAAGCCACATGAAAATGAAGAGGGGGGGCTTTGGCTTATAAAGAGATAGATTTACTTCTTGGTTTCCTTAAAAATACATTTAGAGCTAACCAACATATGGAATAGGAGTTACAATTAATTGGTGGGTTTCAAGGACACTATGAGATGTTACAATTACATGCAAAATTTGATTCATACATATGAAATTACACCTTAAGAGAAGTTAATCAGTGGTACTTTCTGGACATAAAGTTCTTGCTATAAATAAGCCTCTAATCAAGTCTATTTTGATATTTTCAAATGCAATCAAAAAGGAAAAGACGAGGTGTTAACTCAACTTCCTATGATGCCAAAGCTAGCTAACCTGGAATTGCTGGATGTAAATATCCAAAGCAGCGACGACCTTCACTTAGTCTTCTCTTTAGATCTAGCAAGTTTCTGATTGGATGGACAGCCTAAATAGAATAAAAAATTTATTTTGCAACTCTTAATATTTCTTTAAATATTCATAGTTTAATGACAATGATTGCTGACATATTTAAATTTGGAAGATGTCCCACCTCATATGCCACAATTTTCTCCAGCAAGGATGCAGAATCATCCCATGTGATCTGGTGAAGCTCCAAGGATGCTGGACTAAGCCAGGTGATAAGCTTTTCCTTCAAATATGTCTCTAAAGCACGCAAAGATGGCACATTTTCCTTCCTATATTCTCAAAAGTAAAAGAAAAACTTTACGGGAAATAGCACAAAATGAACTGTCCATTCAGAAAACCTCATGATCTCATCTTAAAACTTGTTACCAACTTGTGAAAGTGAAACAACTTCGACTCTTGAAATTACTTTATCAGATTCTACGTCTTCATTAGTCGTCTTAATTAGTTAGACATTTAAGAGAACTCAACCGTATACTGCCAGCACTAAATGCATTTTTTCACCTTCAAAACCTTCCACAGTATATCAGGTTCATAGGGCATGATTATGCTTATATGCTTTGTTAAAAAAAAATTTAAAATACATGCAGCACATGTCAAATAAGCTGTCCATGGCCTGATCTCATCCAAAATTGAAAAATAAATAGTACTTGGACAACCATCTTTAAAGCAAGTACTTACCAATCCAAAGGTTGTTCCAACTTGCTAATAATCATGACAAACGATGCAAACTTCGTCTTTGATTATCTTATAACTTTTTGTGAATACCAGGTTTACATACTATCAACAAGCTTGATTGAATATGTAACTCAGATCCTTAGTGTCACATCCCCTCCCCAACCCCATCAAAAAACAAGACAAAAGAAATCCTCATATATGCCTCATTTACCTAGCATGGGAGAAATAGAGAGTAGTGGTTACCATGGCTGCAAGGCTGCAAGCTTATTCTACATACATTAGTTAAATATGCTATCAAACACCTACCAATGGCAGAGATCATGACAGAAATTATGGCAAAGATTACGAGATTTATTTTACCATAATTAGTGTATTATATCAATGGCAGAAATTATGGCAGAGATTACGAGATTTATTCTACCATAATTAGCATATTAACTGTGTATATATTCTTACCTAAAATAGATTGTACAGCAACTCTTATTTAATGGAAAGGATCCTCAAGAGGAGGTCATTCAACCAGTTACTCAAAACTTGTCATGGTATTAGAGCCAAGTTCTCAAATCTATAACTGAATATTCAAATTACTGTCAGCTTTGCTTCCGTCTTTCGAAGTTTTCTGGTCTGCTTTTATTTTTCTTATTCTGGGTTGATTAATTTCTTATCAACAACTTCGCTTTGAGATTTTTTTTGGTCGATTAACTTGTGGTTGACAGCCTTGCATTGAAATCTCTGCATTTGAATTTTTTTTTAAGAATGTTTACTCTGAATCTTTTTGGAAGAATACCTACAGAGAGACCTTGGCTATCAAATTTACAGGAAAGAATTATGCAGCATGGGAATTTCAATTCAAAATGTTTTTGAAAGGAAAGGAGCTTTGGAGTCACATTGATGGTCTTCTACTTCTCTTGAAGATGATAAGGAACTTAGCCAATGGGAGGCAAAGGGTGCTCGAATTATCTCTTGGGTTTTAGGATTTATTGAAGCCCATATGGTGAATAATTTATGCTCCTTTGATACAGCTAAAGAGATGTGGAATTATCTGAAGCGCATATACCATCAAGATAATAGTGCGAGACAATTTCAACTAGAACTCGAGATTAGTAACTTCAGTCAAAGTAATCTCTCTATTGAGCAATACTATTCTGGATTTATTAATCTATGGAGCGAATATTGGTCCTACATCTACTAGCACCAATCAGCCTGTTATTACTCCAAAAATGGTCCAACAGATGATTTCCACAGCATTCTCTGCCATTGGATATCAGGGCCAAGGTAAGATTGTTTCTTCTACTTGGTTTGTTGATTCTGGAGCATCCAATCATATGACTGGCTTGCCTAATTCGTTACATAATCTATGGCAGTATACTGGTACACAAAATATTCAGATTACTAATGGCGGTAATCTTCCAATTACAACCATTAGTGATATTGGACCTTTTTTCATCATGTATTTGTCTCTCCTGGGTTGTCTATGAGTTTAATTTCTATTGGTCAAATGGTGGATAATAAATGCGATGTACACAGTGATTTAAATAGCGCTAGGCGCCAAGGTCCAAAAACGCCCGAGGCGCTAAGCGCTCGCCCGAGCGAAGCGAGACGCTAAAATATAAAAATATATAATATAATTATTTAAATAAAAATATGATATTAAATTAAAAAAATTAAAAAATCACAATATCACTTTAACAAAAAATCTAAAAATTCAAAACAATAACAATAATTTCAAATAAATAAAAATTAGCAGTATTAAAATCAAAATAATATATTATGTTATTATCAATCTAATAAATAAAAAAATATTGTTATTAGTATATAGTTAACGGTATATTATTAATATACTGTTAATAGTATACTATCGAGTCGACGTGAGAAGAGGAAGCAGCGAGAAACGGGAGCGGAAGCGGGAGCAGGAGAGGCGAGCGGCGACAGTGGTAGTGGCAGCAGTGAGAAGTGGTAGCGACAGCGAGAGCGGCGAGCGACGACAGTGGCAGCGGCAGCGACAACGGTAGCAACGAGCAACGGGAGCAGAAGCGAGAGCGACGAGCAGTGATAGCGGTAGCGACAGCGACAGCGGTAGTAGCGGGAGCGACGACAGTGGTAGCAACGGCAACGGGAGCGATAGCGACGAGCAGGGTTAGGGTTGGAAAGTTGCGAGAGGAAGACTAATATCTGTGTTTTAGTTGGTTCGATTGAACCAACTAAAGCACCGGAGACCGAACCATACCTAAAACGCTGGTTTGGTCATCTGTTTTAACCCAGGCGCTCGCCCAAAGCGCTCAGCACCTGGGCTCGGGCGAGCGCCTAAGCGGCACCTCTTTGAAGCACGCCGCTTGGAAATGAAGCGAGGCGCTCGAGCCCGAGCGCCTATTGAAATCACTGATTGTACATTTCTCTCGTGATGGTTGTCTTGTGCAGGACCAAGTGTCGAGGAAGGTGATCGCAAGGGGGCCTAAAGTGGGAAGATAATTTCCATTGCAATTTACTATTCCTAGAACTTTGTCTTTGGCTTCTATTACTGTTAAAAATAAGGCTGGAGTTTGGCATAGACGATTAGGCTATCCAAATAATGTGATTTTGTCTAATTTAATGAAGCGTGGTTTCCTTGGTAACAAAGATCAGTGTTCTACTCATAGATTGCCTCTTGATTGCTCTACTTATAAACTAGAGAAAAGTAAAACTTTACCTTTCCCAACTTATGGTGGTCGTGCTAATACATATTTTAAGATTATACATAGGGATGTTTGGGGTATTACTCCTGTCATTTCACATGTGCAGTATAAATATTTTGTGACATTCATTGATGATTATAGTCGTTTCACATTAATATATTTTCTACACACCAAAGCTATTCATTATTTTTCAAACTTCTATGGCTTATATTGAGACATAAATTTTCACCTGCATTAAGGTTTTATAGTTTGATAATGGGGGCGAATATATGCCACATGACTTTCAAGCCTTTTTGTAACAGAAAGATATTATATCTCAATGATCATGTTTTTATAACCCTCAATAAAATGGGGTAGCTGAACGTAAAAACCGTCAACTGTTGGATATGGTTCAAACGTTACTCTTGGAGTCTTCAATTCCACCTAAATTTTGGGTGGAAGCCTTACCCACTGCAATTTATCTGATTAATCGTCTGCCTTCTCAACAATTGAATTTTGATGATCCTTACTATCGTCTTTTTTGTATGCATCATGATTATCACACGTTACACACATTTGGATGTGTTTGCTTTATTCACTTGCCTCATGAGCGCCACAAGCTTACAGCTCAGTCAATATGGTGTGCTTTTATAGGTTATAGCACACCTCAAAAGGGGGTTTTGTGTTATGATGCTATTGCTAATCGTCTACGTATTTCTAGAAATGTGATTTTCTTTAAACATGGGTGCTATTTTCAACAACATGTTTCCCCTTCCGATGGGGTCCTCCTTCCTAGCTTTGATGATATCTCTCCACCAATTGAGTGTTTTAAACCCGATATTGTCTCTCAACGACGACAACCCCCATCATCACAAATCCTTCTCGACCCTAATCCAGTGCCTGCTCCAATGGCTCTTCGGAGAACCCCCTGTATCAGCCATCGTCTACCACTTTAGCTAATACTACAATTCTACCTCTTATTCTTAGGCAAGTAAACATGCATGTTTGGTGAAAGCCATGCAAGAAGAACTTTAGACTCTTCAAGAGAATCATACTTGGGATATTGTTCCTTGTCCTACTGTTGTTAAGCCCATTAGTTGTAAATGGGTATATTCCATTAAGTTGTGGTCTGATGGCTCACTTGATAGATATAAAGCGAGGTTAGTGACACTCGATAATCGGTAGGAGTATAGGGTAAATTATGAGGAGACATTTGCACCTATAGCAAAGATGATGATGGTGCAACTTGTTCTAGCTATTGTTGCTTCCAAGGGCTGGTCATTGCGATAGATGGATGTTAAGAATGTCTTTTTACACGGATATCTTAAGGAAGAAATTTATATGACTCCACCATTAGGATTATTTTCTACACCCTCTTCTGATGTTTGTAAGCTAAAACGATCATTCTATGGTTTAAAACAGGCTCCACGTGCTTGATTTGATAAGTTTCGATCTACGCTTATTAGCTTCTCCTTTGTCCAGAGTCAGTACGATTTCTCTTTATTTCTTTGCAAGACTGCTAAGGAAATCGTCTTACTTCTAGTATATATTGATGATATTGTTATTACAGGAACTGACTCTGAATTGATTTCTCAGCTTCAAGAGCATCTTCAGGGTTCTTTTCATATGAAGGACTTAGGTCCTTTATAGTATGTTTTAGGCCTTGAGGTGCATTCTAGCTTGGTTGGTATTTTCTTACACCAGCATAAATACATCCATAAGTTAATTGTTTTGGCTGGCCTTCAAGATGGTCATTCTGTTGATATCCCCTTAGAAGTGAATATTAAATATCATCGTGATGAGGGTGATTTTCTCTCTGATCCCTCTTTATATAGACAACTGGAGGGGAGCCTGAACTATCTGACTATTGCTCAACTTGATATTTCCTTCGTTGTTCAACAAGTTAGTCAATTTATGCAGGCACCTAGGCACCTCCACCTGGTCGTTGTCTGTCGCATTGTTCGATATTTGCAAGGCACTTCTACCCAAGGTCTTTTCTTCCCTGTCGACTCTCCTATTCATTTGGTTGCATATAGTGATGCTGATTGGGCTGGTTGTTATGATACTCGACGTTCAATTACTGGTTGGTGTATGTTTCTTGGTACCTTTCTCGTTTCTTAGAAAAGCAAGAAGCAAGATTGGGTATCTAAGTCCTCCACTGAGTCTGAGTACCGCGCTATGTTCTCTGCATGTTCTGAAATTGTTTGGCTTTGGGAACTGTTGGGTGAACTTGGGTTTCCTCAAATTGAGCCTACTCCACTCCATACGGACAATACTAGTGCTATTCAAATTATTAATAACCCAGTATTTCATGAGCGCACCATTGAAGTCGATTGTCACTATTCGTGAAGCATATGATGCTCACGTCATCTCTCTTTTGCATATCACCACCGATCTCCAAACCGATGATGTGTTTACTAAGGCTCTCTCCCAACACCGACATCACTTTCTTATTGACAAATTGATGCTTTTTGATCATCCAGCATCAATTTGAGGAGGGATATCAATGGCAGAGATTATGGCAAAAATTATGACAAAGATTACGAGATTTATTTTACCATAATTAGTGTATTATATCAATGACAGAGACTGAGATTTATTCTATCATCATTAGTGTATTAGCTGTGTATATATTCTTACCTAAAATAGATTGTACAGAAACTCTTATTTAATGGAAAGGATCCTCAAGAGGAGGTCATTCAGCTATTTACTCAAAACTTGTCAACACCGTGATAGCATAAACAAATTTATTTAAAAGTAAAAACTATTATGTTGAAACTTAGGTTCTACAAAAACAACAATCATGCTCATGATCAAACAACTATTGTGGATTTTTCACATTATTCATAAAACAGCCAATCACTGCATATATCAAATCAAACGAAGGTGGTGAATTTCAAGTTCTGATCAGAATAATTTTCTATATATTTCATGGAAGACCAAAAAAGAAACTGAACAAGATCTAGATTGAATTCAAGGAACAATTTAACAACTGCAATCAGAACATCAGATGAGAAACTTGGTACAATGATATGCAAAATAGTAAAGTTAGAAAGAAAAGAAAAGTGGAGTAGCTCTGAAAGCAAGGTTTGCAATACTACCGTCTAAAATTACAAACCTTGGCTGAAAGAAAGAAAATGATCAACATGAAAAAGAAGGCTCCATCAATATACATGCAGTCAAACTATTCTAGCCCTTCTATTGATTGTGAATGGCAGTTGTGGTGCTTGTGCATGAACACTCTTTTATGCACATGACTCTAATAGGCACACTTCAAGGAGCCACCAAAATTCAACAGACCTATTCAAAATCATCATTATCTGTAATTACATATTAAAAGTGGACAGGCATCTTGATTTAGACGTACCACAGCAAATCCCCCTTTATAATACCATAGAGCTAGCAACTGATGAAGGCAAGATCTCCTTGATGTGGATAATGTCAGTAAGTCCTCTCAACACTCATGCATATGAGTAATGCGTACAAATGAACCCCTCTTAATAATATAAGATTGCAGCCCTGCTATTATGCCTAAAAGAAAAAAAATTACACAACCAACCCCAATTGCCTTGCACAAGTAGAAAAGGCATCTAAAGTATAAGTGCAAGTACCATCATTTGTCTGCTAGTCTAAATTGAAAATTCCAGACTATTAGAAGGTATATGTGCTAATCAACAATAACGATAAATGAATGAAATAATGAAGATGTCTGGTTTTGCCAAATTAAAACTATTTTATGGCATGTATAGAAAATCTGCTTGTAACCTAGAAAAGCAGGAGCCTTCAAACTGACGTGAAAAACTATATATAATGGATTAAGGACAACTAAAATCAGAATCCAGTTTAGTTATGTCATGGTCTCAGTTCTTAGAGCCTCCAGAAATATGGGCCTTTTGTTGGATTCACGGTGTTCTTTTTATGTATTTCATACCACTATTTTGGCTTGAATTGCAATGTTTCATGTGACCTTTGATAGCAGATAGTGATTAACTAGGCTACTAGCATTATTCCATTATAATAAATATCTTCAATGCTTAAAAATAGCCTTTCAATACAGTAATAGTATGTTATTGATTATTTTGACTTCTTAAAAAACTCTGTTATGGATTTGCACCTCATAATAGGTTGCTTATGAAAAAGGTACATGGTCTTACACGAAAGGATATTGATTGTGATATTTGTCCAGTGTCATATCTCAAGGGCTTTTATGCAACATGCTTCAAGCAGTATGATAGATGGCAGCAGAGAGGCCTATATTTTGTTACAAGTTACAAGTACCACCTTGATATGGCATTATTTGAAGTCTATAGCTTTTCAAAATTATCTAATCAATGTAGGATGTGGAGTTAAAACAGTATATGATGATGGCCAAATGTAAATTGGCAATAAGATTAAAAAAAGACTGAACCCAGTGTCTGAGGCTTCTTCCATTGCAATGTGTCTAGAGATTATAAAAATACAGAGTGTTACCTTATTTCCATGAATCGAATTCTAGTTACACAGGTTGCAACAGAGTAACCTTACTGCTAAAGCTGACAATAGGGGTACCAGAAAAACTAATTCTTTCTTGCTTTTACAATTTGATAGTTAGTCAGCTTATGTACGATTACAATTGTGTTTCCCCTTTCAAGATATTTTTCTCTTATAGATTATATAGGCAATAACAATCAAGGCTAGAATTACAAAAACAACAAAATTTTGAATCACATAAGACATGTATCCCAACAACATTAATGAGCAATTATTCATCACATGATAAAAGATGCCGCCATAAGATCACAACAAGGTTATATGGAGTGAGATTTAATCTTCAAGAGTTGATCAATTGGCACAAAGAAATCTGAGGCCAATATGCATGACTACATATCAAATTTGATTAAACTAGCCACGATCGAGTTGCCTGCATATATATTCAAAACCAAAAGCAGATATGATTCTTACGCTAACTGAGAGAGAAGATCAGCACGAAGGACGGTCAACAGCTTCAGTCCACCAGGATGTGCGTTCAGTCGTTCAAAGAAACCAGCATACATAGGCTTGAGAGCATCCCGAAGATTCCGCTCCATCCTATAAAACACAGCAAGAATACCCCCATCTTCAAGCACACGATTCTCTTGATTCACATCGGCGGCTGATTAAACAGAGAGACAATATTTCACAAAGATCCTCCATAAGGGAATCAAAAATTTTAAAGAACCAAAAAAATGAGGAGGAAACAGAGCACACCATTGGAATCAATACTATGAGGAAGCCCGACACTAAGATACTGCCGCATGAGCTCACAAACTCGAGCTCTGTTGACATCATAATCCCTGGCAAGGCCCAGAAGCAGTTCCCTGCGCCCTTCCTGAGATAGGCCCAAATAAGCCTACAAGAACCAGCCACGATATTCAGATGACGCTTCAAGGCTTAAATTGACATCAAGAAGAGATCATAGTCTGACCTGCGAGAAATCTTCAAGATTGGCGTCCATCGGCTCGGTTTTGTCGGTGGGGATCGAGAAGGACGCCCGCATCAATTCTTTGACATCCTTCAAAGAAACCCTAAGAAGGAAAAGAAAGACTGGTAATGAACCCGAGATACCGAGCGAGAACGCTAAAAGAACAAAGAACCGAGTCAGGAGGGCGGGATGAAGAGGACCTCCGTGCGCCGGTGCTGCTGCCATCGTCATCAGCGTCGCCAGAGCAGGTGGCGCCCTGGAAACCACAGATCGGGATAGGCTTCAGGAACGCGAATGAAAGAAGGGTTCAAGAAGGAAGATCAAAAAAAGAGTTCATAAAAGGAGAACTCGCGTCAATCGCACAACCACCTGAGGTGGAAGAGGGGGGCGATCGGGGCGGAGGAGCTGCTGCCGATGGACGGGGTGGGTGGGGGACGCCATTCGAGCTCTCATCAGGATCGCCAAACTCTTATTCTTCATCCCCCGACGAATGCGAATAACCAACCGACATTGCGCGTCTGCGAGCAGCTACAAAATTTAGACACACAACATCAAATCGAATAGCTAAAACAAAATGAAGTAATTGAACTCATCATGGATCTCTAAATGACGCCTTACGTTTAATATACTGACGTGGGAGACGAAACAAGTACCACGAGCCACGCCAATGAAAACACGACACGTGGTCAATCCGGGATTATCCCTTGCGTCATATTTCTGATGCAACGAAGGTAAAAGACCATCTCTCTTTCTTTTACTGTTCGATCTTGGGTTGTGCTTTGATTTATTACCGGAGGAGTATTCGATCGGGCATAAACCTCAACAAAAAATATATTTCAAATAAGATTTCTTATAAAACTTGTTCTCATAATAGAAGTAGAAAAAAATATAAGAACCACCCACCTCCAAAATGAAGTTAGAGAACGAAGAGTTAAAGGCAAAAAAAAAAGTATGCTTTAATTAGTGTGATATAGTATCTATTTATACATGTTGAAAGAAAGGATTTTTTTCAACTAAGTAGCAAGATTTTCTTGTGCAGTTAGGAAAATCTCTTTGTTATCATGCCTCCGTAAGATTGAGCTTCTGTTAAGGATATTGATCTTGGACCGATATAACTATTTACGAGTGAAAGGCTTCGTGAGTAAGTCTGCTAGTTGATCAGTTGTATGTATATGAGAGATACAAAGTTGATGTCTAACAACTTGATCTCGCACGAAGTGAAAGTCGATGGCAATATATTTCATACGTGAGTGGAACACTAGATTGACACATAAATAGGTAGCTCCAACATTATCACAATATATTGTATGAGTGAGGGTAGAGTTGACGTTGAGTTCCTTGAGGAGATTTGTAACACAATTGAGTTCAGTAGAAGCGGTAGCGATAGCACGATATTCAACTTCAGTTGTAGACCATGCGACTATCTTTTGCTTCTCAGAACTCTAACTGATTGGATTAGAGCCAAGAAAGACAATATACCCTAACGTGGATGTTCTATCATCAAAATTTTCTACCCAATCAGTATCAGCAAAGGCATAGAGATGAAGTGGAGTGTGTTTGCGAAGAAAGAGGCCATAATTGAGGGTCCTTTTAAGATACCGTAAAATTTATTTAACTGCAGACCAATGTATAGTAGAAGGCTTGTGTATGTATTAAGTTAATTTATTGACTGCAAAGGAGATAACTGGATGAGTGAGAGCCAAGTGCTGTAAGGAGCCAATTACTTGTCGGTATTAAGTTGAGTCTATAGTAAAGCTGCCATTACATAATTCGAGTGATTCACTAGTAGAGAGAGAAACTATAACCTTTTTTGCATCCTACATATTTGTCTTTGATAATAAGACAAATATGAAATATATGTACCAATAGGAGGGAGCAAAATGAAAGTCTACAGCGACAACAGTGATCAGAGAGGAAGTGATCAAAGAGGAAGAAGTGTTGATGTAGATCATCGTCGCCTGAGGTCTTCGTTTGAAGAAAGCATTTAACTCTATGCAATATTATATAAAGTTATAGATCTTTGTTGTAGCAGTTCTACAGTTGGGAATCTAGGCGGTGAAGAATGTGAGAAGTTACAACATTCACATCGAGTGATTCACTAGTAGAGAGAGAAGTTATAACCTTTTTTGCATCCTACATATTTGTCTTTAATAATAAGATAAATATAAAATATATGTACCAATAGGAGGGAGTAAAATGAAAGTCTACAGCGACAACAGTGATAAGAGAGGAAGAAGTGTTGATGTAATCATCGTCGCCTGAGGTCTTCATTTGAAGAAAGCATTTAACTCTATGCAATATTATATAAAGTTATAGATCTCTGCGTAGCAGTTCTGCAGTTGGGAATCTAGGCGATGAAGAATGTGAAAAGTATTGTTGCGTGCTTTGTCGCCGAATATTACTGTTGTACTTAGCTTAGCAGCGATGCAGTGATAAGCAGCAAGTGGCATGGAAATGGTTCTAGATGCTTGTCGAGGCGAAGGAGTTCGGGTACACCGTAGAAGGTGGAGCAGGATGCAATGGAGCTGCACTCACCTTGGTGTAGCTTTGTCAAAGGCCACGCCTCGCAGGATGTTGTAGTGTAGTGGTTGCCCTTGGCAGCATGGTGGTGATAGAGAATCTACAGCAATGAACAAGAAGAAGAGAGTGTGGGGAAGAGGTTCTATTCACCACCAAAGTGTGGGCAGCAGCTTCGCAGACGAGCTGTGTACGTCGGATCAAGGGTGAAGTCAAGGAGTCTGTTCTTGGAGGAGGGTTGTTGAAGAAGAACTGCAATAGGTGCAGTTCAGGGAGCAATGGCAGAGAGCAATGATGGCCGGAAAGCCGGAGCGTCCTCGGTCACTTTGCTCACTGTCGCCTCTGCCTCTTCTTCTCTAAACCACTCCTCCTATCCAACAACGATGATCTTGGCCGTCTCTGGGGCGCGATCGCCTAGGAATCGATCCACAGTGATTGGGTCAGATTCTGTGGCTTTGGTGCTTTGCTTGGGCAATGGGGATGAGGCGCCCCTTTCTCGCTCGAGCGGGATGGGACGTGATCAGAAGTAGGAAGCTGGTGGTGCCGGGATCGAAACTGGTGGTGCCGGGGACGTTCTTGTCGAACCTGGAGCCCCCATTGAAGTTCGAGATGTCGTGAAGTGTTTTAGACCACCAATTGTAGCGAGGAAGCTCAAGGCACTACATGTCAGTGTTCTTGTTTGTTAGAGCTGGCCCCAAGAAATTTATCAAAGGGTAATTTGGCAACACAATAAAGATAATAAAGCAAAAGAATAAAAGATATAAGAATACCATATTTACGTAGTTCAATCAATTGACCTAGGACGAAGGAAGAGAAAATCACTACTATAAAAGGGACAATTACAAATGCCTTAGGAAGATGTTTCTAGGCCATAAAACACTTGAAACTACTAAACAAAAAAGCCTAAAGCAAACAATTAGGTATTCTTGTGGTGCATCTAGCTTCAAAGCCCAAGCCCTTATTTATAGTTGCAAGAGGAGATAACAAGCTTAATTTTCCCGATGTGGAACTATGTGGGACTTACCAAACTAACAAATCTCCACCTTGACATGTCCCAACATTGACAATTAATAAAACTTGCTTCATCTTCTTCACAAAAGCCCCAACGGGCAATCACCAATAATGAACACCAACCAAGTTCAAGCACTGCTTGAACTTGTAAATTGGAAGAGGCTTCGTAAGCATATCAGTTGGATTGTCTTTCGTATGAATTTTCTAAATAAGGACCTTTCCCTAAGCAATGATATCCCGAATAAAATGAAACTTCACATCGATGTGTTTCGTCCTCTCATGATACATTTGGTCATTAGTCAAATGAATAGCACTCTGACTATCACAGTAAATTGTAGTAACACCTTGATGCAGACATAATTCGCCGAACAAACCTCTTAACCATAAAACTTTTTTGATCGCCTCTGTCATTGTCATATATTCTGCCTCTGTAGTAGATAAAGCAACGATAAGTTGTAAGGAAGCTTTTCAACTAACTGCACAACCGCCAATGCAAAAAACATAGCCCGTCAAAGATCTTCGTTTATCAAGATCCGCAGCATAATCAGAGTCGATGAAACCAACCAAAGTGTCATGATTTTTCTTAAACTCCAAATAAGCATCTGAAGTCCCTAGAATACCTTCATTCCTTTTGAAGACCCATTTGCATCTAATAATTTTCTTACTCGAAAGTGGCTTCACAAGATCCCAAGTTCTATTCTGATGGAGAGATTCAATTTCTTCATTCATCGTAATCAACCACTTAGCGGAATTATTACAAGAAACTATATCCGAGTATGTAGTAGACTCACCAACTTCACTTGTTTCTTCTGCAACAGACAAAACATATACAACCAAATTTGCATATCTTTGTGGTAGTCGAATATCTCTTCGTGGTCTATCCTTGGTTATGGAATATTGTTCTTCCTTTGGATCATCTTCGTCAGTAGACTCGGGACCATCTACTGGCATTCTTTGAGTAGAAGAGTTCGATTGAAAAGAATCAGAACTACTAATCTCAAGCTCCACATGCTTCTACGCACTATCATTTAGACAACTAGTAGATTCCTCTTTGGAAGATAACATAGACAATTTATCAAAAGTAACATCTCTACTGATTATAAATTTTGGAGACTCGGGACCATCTACTGGCATTCTTTGAGTAGAAGAGTTCGACTGAAAAGAATCAGAACTACTAATCTCAAGCTCCACATGCTTCTACGCACTATCATTTAGACAACTAGTAGATTCCTCTTTGGAAGATAACATAGACAATTTATCAAAAGTAACATATCTACTAATTATAAATTTTGGAGATTTGGGATCATAACACCATAATCTTTATCCTTTCATCCCAGAAGCATACCCAAGGAAAATACACTTTTTAGCTCGAGGCTCTAATTTTCCTTCATTTACAGGCATGTATGCTGGACACCCAAAAATTTTTAAATCAGAGTAATCAGCAGGAGTACCTAACTAAACTTCCTCTGGAGTTTTAAAATTAAGTACTGCAGAAGGAGCGTGGTTGACAACGTAACAGGCCATATTAATCGCCTCTGCCCAAAAGTCCTTTGTCAACCCTACATTTGAGATCATACACCTTCCTCTCTCCAAGAGTGTTATTTTCATATGTTCGGCCACACCATTTTGCTGAGGCGTCATCCTAATAGTGCGATGCCAAACAATTCCTTTATTTTTGCAGAATTCATCAAAGTCACCTTCACAAAATTCCATGTCATTATCTGTTCGAAGCCGCTTAATCTATTTACTTGTTTGCTTCTCAATCAAAGCCTTCAATTATTTAAAGTTTAGAAAAATATCATTTTTATGCTTCAAAAAATAAACCCAAACTTTCTTAGAATAATCGTCAATGAAAGTCAACATATACCTGGCACCACCCTTAGGCTGAACATGAGTTGGACCCCAAAGGTCTGAATGAATATAGTCAAGAGTATCTTTCATTTTATGAACTGCCGGAGAATTAAACCTAACTCTTTTCTGCTTTCCAAAAATGTAGTGTTTACAGAAATCCAATGGCCTAGTACTCTGTCTGCAAAGAAGACCCCTTTTGCTCAATATGTTCAAACCATTTTCGCTTATATGATCCAAACACATATGTCATAATTTGATGATGTCAGAATCAGACAATGATAATGACAAGACTGCAACCAAGCCTGTGACAATAGTTCCCTACAAAATATACAAGCTGCTTGACCTACAAGCTTTCATAACAACAAGAACACTTCTAGAAACTTTCATAACTCCATCTTCAGCTATGTATTTACACCCAAGAGCCTCTAGGGTGCTTAAAGAGATAAGATTCTTTTTTAAATTAAAAACATGTCTAACATTAGTGAGCGTCCTCACAATACCATCATGCATTTTAATTCGGATTATGCCTCTACCAATAACATCACACACGACATTATTGCCCATCAAATAATTCCACCATTGAAGATTCATATGTGGAAAACAAATCTCTATTGGGACACATGTGATAAGAACAACCCGAATCTAAAATTCATTTATTTTTAGACCTCGTCCTGTCATTAGTAGCAAAGAAAATATTTTCAATATTCTCATCAGCTACTACACTAGCTTCAGCGGACTTAGTAGTTTTCTCAATAATTTTTCTCTTTTGTTTTAATTTATTTTTTAATTTAAAGTAATCAGCTTTAATGTGCCCATTTTATGACAATATCTGCACTCCAAATTTCTATGTTTGGATTTAGATATAGATTTAGATATACTACTGTCAAATTCCCTTTTATCCATTCTACTCTTGACAACCAGACCCTTAGCTTGATTCCTTCTACTTTCTACAGTGATATCCCTGTCTATCTGCTCCTTAGATTTTAGTGGAGATTTAATTTCCTGATACGAAATTATTTCTTTTCTATAAATCATAGTATCACAAAAATACTTAAAGGATTAGGGAAGAGAATACAAAAGTAATAGGCCTTATCCTTATCATCAATTTTCGCATCTATATTCTCCAAATCCATAACTAAGGAATCAAATTTATCAAAATGTGAGAGTACAGATATACCTTCAGTCATCCGAAGCATATACAAACTCTGCTTCAAGTAGAGACGATTCTCCACTATCCTCTTTATATACAAAGCTTTAAGCTTATCCCACATGCTATTGGTCGTAGTTTTTGTAGCTACTTCCCGTAAAACCTCGTTAGAGAGATTTAGAATAATATTTGATCAGGCCTTCTTATCCATACTCGTAAGATCTTCCTTTGATGTATCATCTGGAATGTTCTCAGCTCCTTGTAATGCCAAATCAATTCTGTCTTGAACCAAAATGGCCTCCATCTTGAGCTGCCACATGTCAAAGTTGATATTTCTATCGAATTTCTCGACAATGATCTTTGTTATTGTTATCGATTCCAAATGATCCTGAAACCAAGCTCTGATACCAGTTTGTTAGAGCTGGCCCCAAGAAATTTACCAAAGGGTAATTTGACAACCTAATAAAGATAATAAAGCAAAAGAATAAAAGAGACAAGAACACCAGGTTTACGTGATTCGATCAATTGACCTACATCCATGGACAAAGGAGGAGTAAATCACTACCATAAAAGGGACAATTGCAAATGCCTTAGGAAGATATTCCTAGACCATAAAACACCTGAAACTACTAAACAAGAAAAGCTTAAAACAAATAATTAGGTTTTCTTGTGGTGCATCTGGTTTCAAAGCCCAAGCCCTTATTTATAGTTGCAATAGGAGATAACAAGCTTGATTTTTTCGATGTGGGACTATGTGGGACTTGCCAAATTAACATGGTTCCTTAGAAGCGTCAACTTCTCCTGGCGTGTCATGCTACAGACTAGGTTCTTCGCCCTGGCACGATAAGGTAGTGACTTATCATAGAAGGCAAACTTGGCAATGCTGAGGTTGAGCTTCTTGTAACGGTGGGGGTTACAGACATGCTTTGAAGTTGTCAGCATAAGAAATAGTGGCGATCTACTTTAAAGTTGTTAGTGTAAGAGACAATGGTGATCGTTGCAGCCACGGAGAGGAATAGAAAAATGGATAGAGGAGAACAATGAGCGGCTGGAGGGCGACTATAGCGTAATGAAGGGGGGGGGGGGGGGGGACGGGGATGTGCAGGGAGGGGGCGCTGGACGGGAAACAGGGGCGGTAGTGGTCGCTCGAAAATGTGACTACGGTAGCCCTTTCTCTCGCTCTTCTCAAAGCTCTGATACCATGATAGAATAGAAAATGAAAAGTTAAAGACAAAGAAAGTACATTTCAATTAGTTAATTAGTATGATATCGTGTCTATTTATACATGTTAAAAGAGGATTTTTTTCAACTGATCAATGAGATTTCCTCGTACAGTTGGAGAAATCTTATCTGCTATGCGGGAAAATCTCATCTGTTATGCGGTTGAAAAATTTTCTCTGTTATAAAAAACTTAACAGGTAAAGACAAAGACTTGAAGAGCGGAAGGAATTGACCTATGGTTGTGAAATATGGCATCATTTCAATTGTTCCACAAGCACCACAAACCATTAGCAATTGAATATTGCTGAATATTTATTTATCCAATTGTTGATCCTCACGTAGCAAATCTCTTTTAAACCAATAACTAAAGTATTAACAACTATAATCAATCAATAGTTGCAGAGAAGTCTACAACTCCGTGGTAGTAGGGGTATTCAAATAGAATATGAATAACAACATTAGAAAATAAATAACTAGAGATGGCATCTCAACACTTCATGCATATGATAAACCGTCAGTGATTTTTTCAGCGAAGGAGCTCGAGACTAAAATGAGTTTTTTACTAGGAGAGTGGCCTCTCCTCGGTACTCTCACCGCCTCTCAATTCTTTTTCCTATATAAATAAATGTCTTGAGGAACGTTTGATGGTTGCATGAGAATGTATTGCCTGTGATGGAACTGAAGACGGCCATTGCATGTTTCCATGATGAAACAAACGACTAGAGAAAAACGTGAGTGGCAGTATCATCAATCATTAGATCAATGTGATTCATGGGATTGGCCGACATTTTTACCTAGCTTCTTGCTTCGTTCCCGATGGGGAGTAGTTAGGAACTCAAGTTATTGGAAGGAGACGCTTCCTAGCTATATTCCAATCAACGATATACCATCCGTCTCTATGTCCTTTACATCCCAACAAACCAAGGCAAAAGAGACCCATATCGATTGGTGCAACCTCCTCTCATGGTACTCCACAAACGAGCCATGCAAGTTTGACGATGGTCTGTGTAACAGTTTCAAGAGAAGAATAGTAAGAGAGAAGTTTGTGATTGATGGATATTTCCTTGTCAGACCTAATATTCCCGAACTAGGGTGATTGGGAGAGATTTGACACGCTCCAGCTTACTCCACTACATGAATTAAATGACAACAAAAGCATGATAATTAACGACCATGATAATAGGTTTTAGCTTCTTCATCTCCTAGTTGACTTCTCAAGCCATGTATCGATGTATCCATGGCTAACAGCACTCTGCATTGATGATTGACAATAAGTCACCCACATTAACTCATCCGTCGCACAGGGCACGCCCTTATTAATATCTTTACTATCTCGGCTAATGTAAGTCTAGAGTGCATAGCTCCTAAGTACAAGAGTCACACCCTAGGCCAAGCCTTGGGGAGGTGAGCAAGCAACAATCTCTTGACTCTTTATTCTCTTATTTTTATACAACTCATATTGCTGTCTTTCGTCCCCTTCATTTTACACTGACTTAAGCATCGAAGAAATTAAGCCGGGAAGTATCCTGACGTTGACTTGTTGTGCAGGATCACTTACGACTAGGAGACAACCCCGCAGCATAAAGATGACTTGATAGCCAAGAGAAGACATTGCGATCAAATAGATCCCAGTTCCTCTACTTAGCCTCATCACTCCAAGATCAGATCAACCTTAGTAAACCGCCTGCTTGTAGACTTCCTATGCTTGTTTGTCATATCAACACTCCCACATCATCGTGGAGGAGACATAAGAATTGACTCATCAATCGATGATATTCATGCACAATCATAAGACATTAAAAAAAAAGCATCATGAGAACTCACCCGTGAGTTTCCGGAAGAAAAATAGTTCCGAATGTTACCGGAAAAGTTCATGCCCCCCACCACTGCAGAAGATGATCCAAAGTTGAAGGAAACCTAGTAGTGATTTGATAGCCCACTGTCCAAGATTTTCTGAGGGTTAACTTACAAAATTTTTCTGATTCTTTATATTCGAGTATTATTTATCTTTCTCTTCAACCATAGCAGGATCGAGGGTAAAAACCTTTTGGGAAAAGGAATTAACCCATAAGTTGTTTAGTTTATCTATCTATTATGGCAAAGATTGGAAATAATGTATTTTTATATAGCATGTATTGAATCGTTCAAATACTAAGATTATGCACATATATCTCTCATGTTAATATCCATTCTCAAAATAAAAATTGGATTAATTTCTGTCAACCATAGTTATCAATATCTATTTTCAGTTAAGAATTATATATATATATATATATATATATATATATATATATATATATATATATATATATATATATATATATATATATATATATATATATATATATATAAACTTAAATTGGAGGTTGGAGGAATATAAATATAAATATCTATGTATATCTCTGAAAATGTTATTACCTACCTATTAATGTTTTCCTTTCTGCATTTACTAGAGAGAGAGAGAGAGAGAGAGAGAGAGAGAGAGAGAGAGATGGTTCAAGCATATTACACCTTGTTAAAGTCATTATTCCTAGTTCCTTAAACCAGTCATCCTCCACCAAATTAAGCTCCGATCCTGCATGCCGAACTAACCCAGCAGCATCGATGTGGCCGGGAAAAGAAGACAGATAGATAGATAAATGGATAGACAGATGCATGCACCCTTATCCTCCAAACAATATTGGACTACAACTGTGTTTTGGGCGTATGCTGCTACTTTGCTCTCACAGAAATTTCCGTGGTGGTTCCTCAAAAGGTACGTAAAGCTGAGCTAGCTGCAGTTGCCACTTGCTCTGATCTCTTTCGGTGGTGAAGACATGAGGAACAGCTGATTGCTTATTACATGTATGTATGATGAGAATTGAAAGATTGTAACTTGTTGATCGTGAACGCACCAAAAGTAAAGGCTTCTGGATACATCCCTTGATGGTCCCAAAGTGATCTCCTTATATATCGGAGCACATGCATACTATTATTGCTATCTTTTTTCCTCACAATGTGAGGTTACGTTTGATTTTGGGATTAAAGTTAATTAATCATGACTTTACCAACTAATTGTTGGGTTGCTTTATTTGGTTTAATTCCTATTTTAATTAATATGAGAGTCCCTCGATTCTTGGATTTGGTGGAATGGGGGCTGTTGGAGTTCAACCTCTTCTAGAAGCAGTCCTGTTTGTCTACAGTCAGATTCTATCTCATCATACTCTGTATCCTCCGACAGATAAGGATAAAATAGGATAGACATTTACTTATTCGTACCACTTTTAGATTACAAGTGCTCATGTAGGTCTCTCATGTACATGTGACGGGGCAGAATCATTCTTGTTCTACGCAAAAGTCTGACTCTAACGTATGTTAATAACAGATTATATATATATACATATATATATATATATATATAGAGAGAGAGAGAGAGAGAGAGAGAGCATAGTATTTTGATGAAAGGAGAGCAAGAGAGATGATATGAATGCATGGGGATAAGTGATCCGGTCATACAACACAATCTGGTGCATGTTGACTCCATCAGCAGTATTGTACAGTACAGTAGTCCGTCATGGGAATTGTGGTGGGGAATGATATCGAGTGTGTCGCCTCCGCCAAAATCCTTGGCTGCAACTAAACCCAAGGTAGCATCCATTTGATACGGTCATACACGGACATAGCACCCAATTGCAAGATCCCCTCCAGCCCCGATCTGACCACCCACCACAAGCCTTCCCACACAAATGGATGGTTATGAGAACTTTTGGGATGGAGTCGATTTGTCGCTGCCACAATGAATATGTATTAGAAAAATTATATCCCTCTACTTGTATTTGTATCGCTAATACTAATCGTAGAACCTCTTTTAACTATAAAATCTATATATAGTCTCCTTAATCGGTTCTCCAACATTGTATCCTCAACTGAGACTACACATAATTATTCATTATTTTTTATATTTTCTAATAACTTTACACACATACCTAATGTTCCAACAATTTGAGATCCATTACATCATTTTTCTTTTGCCACACATGGACTTTTTAAATATAATTATCTTTATTTATATTTAAAGTATTTAAATATTTATTATAATTATTTAGTAAGGCATTTTTAGATTTTTACTACAAAATATTTAGATTTCCTTAATCATTCTCATCTTTAGATTTTAACTACTAAATATTTATTATAATTATTTAGTATTGCCACACACACATTCCTTTAACATTCTCATTCTCATCTTGATATATATGCGTGTGTAATTTTTTTTATCCATTTGACTCATAAATATTATCAATGTTAGCCTAAGCCCAAATGAAAAATGTGAAGGGTTACATTAAAAAATTAATAGCTAAAATAAAGCTAAGTCAGATATCATGAATATAGATCTTAATCGATTTTAGTATAAAATTAGATCATCACCCGAAAGTGACGTGACGCACCTTCACCACCTATGTGTCTCAAATTACAATCGGTGAACTAGGAGATTGCCTAGAAATAACCCATCACATTAGTGCCTAGATATAGTGTCAAATAGGCAAGGATTCTCCAAATAGGTAATGAAGTTAGTCGAAGAATCAGAGTGTTATGCTAGTTATTGGAATATAGAAATACTTTCAGGAAAGAGATTATAATTGGTAAACATTGATCAGAAGAAAAATAAATATTATTTATTTATAAGAGACTAAGTAAGTAAGAAAAAAAATCTAGAGAGATTGATAGTGCTATATTTAAAATTTGATATATTAAAAAAGTTAAATATAGAAATGATATAGAAATTATTATTGATAAGGATATCAAGAATAATGTTATAGATATAAAAATATTTATAGATAGAATTATAGCTTTAGAATTTATAAAAAAAATATATATTTTGAATATCTTTAATGATATGCACCTCAAGTCGAATTAAATGTTCAAACTAAAAGAGAATTTCGAAAACGCTTATATGATATTACTTAAGGAATACCTATAATTGATATGCTTATAATTTGAGAATATTTAAATGATCATATAGGAAAAACATATAATGAATATAAAAGAGTACATGAGGGCTCTAGTTATAGGGAGAGAAATAAATATGATAGTATAATTTTAGATTTTATAACTTCATATGATCTTATAATTGTAAATATTTACTTTAAGGAGAGAGATGAATATTTAGTTACCTATAAAAGTGGTCATAACTACAATCAAATAAACTTTATTCTCACTAGAAATGTAGATATAGTTATTTATAAAAATTATAAAGTTACACATAACAAAAGTTTAACAAATCAATATAAATTTATGGTATTACATATTTACCATAAAAATAGAGGAACAAAAGATAGGAAAAAAATTTACTAAGACTAGATGGTAAATTTTTAAAAATGATAATATAAATATTTTTAAAAATAGGATGAAAAATGAGAGGACTTGAAATTTAGATTAGATAATATTAATACTATTTAGACTATGATGATTAATCAAATTAAGAGTAATAAAGAAAATTCTTGGTGAAAATAAAGGTATAAGTGTCATAGAGAGTTGATAGTGTGAGGAAGTTGAAAAATTTTTTTACTAAAAGATCATGTTACAAAGATTAACAAAATTATAAAAATAAGAAAAATTTAAAAAATATAAAGAATCTGAAAACAAAGGGCTAAAAAAATGGTTACCATGATAAGATATAAAACTTATGATATTTTTGTTAAATCTCGTCTTTTGATGATGAAATCACTTGATATATGTTTATGATTTAATCTGTGTTTTGAGTGATGCAGGATGCTTCGATCAGGATGAGACAATTAAAGCAAAAAAAATCATGTTGTGCCGGAGGAACATGTCAGAAGATTGGACGTCGGGCTAGTAGATCGGTCGACGTATCGACAGAAGGCTTCGGACCATGGACTTGGGCATCGGGCCAAGAAGAGTGGGTATTGTGCCAAGGATATCGGAGTTGCGGAGTCAACTGGTCGATTGGGCAATAGGCCATAGGAGAGGATGATGCGCCGAATAATCGGATGAAGCGTCGAGGGACCAATGACATGTTGGGCAACTTGGTTAATTGCTTAGGATTAATTATCTCGATTGAAGTTTTATTTTACATGTGCAAGATTAACTACGATGGAAGAAAGACATGCAGTAGGAGTTGCGCCGGAGTCAAGACCATGATCATGTTGGGGGTTTGAGAGTTCGACGGAAGTCCGGACGGTCATCGGAGGTTCTGCAGGAACAAATCCGAGAAGTCCAAAAGCTTGCCAAAGAAGCTCGTCAGAACTCACCAAGTGGATCGTCGCAAGTCTAGGAGTTTGCTGGAGGTCCACCGGAGCATCGCTGAAGGTTCATCGAAAGCTCGCTGGAAGAAGCAATTAACACACCGGAGCAAGTTACAGTAAATGTCTTAAGAAATATCGTAGTTAGCATGTAGATTAAGTTAGGAACAATAGGTGATCCCATTAACTTAATCTGGGGTCAATTGGGCCCTTGATAGACCCAAATTGGGCCGAATGGATCAACCCATTCGGACCAGAATTCCTGCTAGGCAGTGGCACCGCCAGGGTCGACGGTGGCACTGCCCAGGAGATGGTCTCCCAGGAAAGCTGGGCGGTGCAACCGCCCAGGTTAGGCGATGGCACCGCCTGGGCTCAATCTCCGAGCGAGACTGGGCAGTGCAACCGCCTCAGTCAGGCGGTGGCACCGCCTAGGCTCAGTCTCTGAGTGAGACTGGGCGGTGCAACTGCCCCTGTCAGACGGTGGCACCGCCCAGAGGCTCAGTCACCGAGCTGCCAGGCGGTTGTACTGCCCCAGTCAGAAGGTAGTACTGCCAGGACCTTGGAAATCCGGGAAAAGACATTTTTGAGCTCCAAATTCAAACCAGTTTGGGGCCTATATATACCCCACCCTTTCCTGCATGGAAGGGCACCGAAAGTCCAATCTTACTCTGTGATTTTTAGAGCTTAAAAGTGTTGTAAAGGCTAGAAGTTCTCCTCCCTCTTTTCTTTCAAGTTTTCATCTTTCAAGAGAGAAGAAAAATTTTGTAAGGGTTGTCTCCTAAGCCCGTCAAAAGGAGTGAAACTGTAAAAGGGTGGTTGGCCTTCGCCTATTGAAGAAAGGCCTCTAGTGGACGTCGGTGACCTCGTCGGAGGAGGAAGCCGAAAGTGGATGTAGGTCACGTTTGACCGAACCATTTTAAAATCTGGTTTGCATTTCCTTTGTGCTATTTATCTTAACTACAAACTACCTTCCTTATTTTACTTCAAATACATTTATGTAAGCTTTCAAAGTTATTATCTGCACGAAACGATTTTTACGTCGGAATCGGATTTCAACGTACAAATGCAGTTTCAATTGTCGAAAGTTTTCCGCTGCACTAATTCACACCCCCTCTCTTAGTGCTCTTAATCCTAACAAATTTTTTTTTATAATAAATTAGATATAAAGACAGTGAAAAAGATATATATCGAATTACTAAAGGTAGAAAAAGAAAGTGTACGGATATATGTAATATTAGATGTATAAAAAATAAAAATCAAAGAATACTTATTAATGATAATGAGATTAAGGAAAGATAAAAAAATTATTTTAATAATTTACTTAATGAATATTCCACACAAGATTTAGATCTAACGATAAATAATAGTAGTAGATTTAATAATTATAAAATTATTCATAAAAAAATAGAGTTATTGAATTAAAGGACATATTAAAGAAGATGAAAATAACTAAGAGTGTGAGACCTGATGATATCCTTATTGAGGTTTGAAAAAGTTTACAGGATAAGAGAGTAGCTTAGTTGACTAATTTATTTAACAAAATTATATGATTCAGAAATCTATCTAATGAATAGAGAAATAGTTTTCTTAGTGTTAATTTGCAAGAATAAAAGAGATATATAAAATTATTTAAATTATGAAGAAATTAAAATCATAAGCCAACTTTAGGAAAGAATTATCATAAGTAAGACTTGAAATAAATATATCTAAAAATTAATTTAATTTTATGCTTGGAAGATCAACCATATAATTGATTTATTTATTAAGATAATTAATGAAAAAGTATAGAAAGAAAAGAAAGATTTATATATAATTTTTATTAATATAGAGAAAGCATATGACAGGTTCCTAGAGATTTATTATGATGAGTTTTAGAAATGAAAGTTGTATCCACTAATTATACTGCTATTATTAAAGATAGATATGATAATATAACTACTAGTGTTATTCTATAGGAAGTATGTCTAGTGAGTTTCCTATTAGCATACAATTACATTAGGGATCACATTAATTTTCTATCCTTTCACATTGATATGAAATAAATTTACTAGTCATTTACATGAAAGTCCTCCATGGTATATATTATTTATTGATGATATTATTTTAACTGATAAGAGCCTAAGTTGAATTAATTATAGGCTTAAGCTATTGTAATCCTTAGAAACCAAAGGTTTTACATTAAGTAAAATTAAAACTAAATATATAAGATATAATTTTAGTAATTCTAGGAATAAACAAGAGAATATAGTTATGCTGAATGGACAAAAGGTTTCCTCAAATAAAAATCTTAAGTATCTTAGGTCAATTATCCAACAAGTTAGAGAGATCAATGAAGATTTTTTTTTTTATAAAAAGGTAAGAATAGTATTAATATAATAGGAATAAAACGATAACAATATATCATTCTACTACGACAATGCATAGAGACAAAATTAAAAAGACCAAGGCCTATGAAATGAAGGCAAAATAGAAATAAAAGTTGACTCCATCAACAAATAGAATCATAATTAGAATAAGATATTCCCCACATGACGTTTCATTTGTTTCTTAGTGGTGCAATATTTTTCCACAGTTAAAGGTTAACAGTTAAAGGTCAGCAAAAATAGACTGTCTATCTTCCTCCACCTCCTCCTCAAAATCATTAATCACCTCAATACTCGTGAGGATGTCAACGATATTAGAAGTTATCTTAGTGACAAGGTAGTTAGTTATGATAGAAGAAGGCTTAAGTAGACCACAAGGAGCAGAGATAGTAGACTCAGATAACACAAGATGTAGAGATAGTAGAGACAATCTGCATAGACTCAGATAACACAAGATGCACTACTTTAGTAGGACCAATATCACAGGCTACTGATATAAGAATCGCTTCTAACATAATTAGCATAGAGATAGCTAGCATGAAATGACCAATATCGCATACAGTTGGCACAAAGGTAGTGGAGGGAGATCTCCGACGATAGAGGAGCCATCGGTTGGTTTTGGACCCACACAATTGTGTGGGCTACAATTTGATAGCATGACCAAAGATATGATAGTGTGAACATAGTCTAGCCTAACTACATAGTCATTAGTATCGTTAAGAGAAAATGTAGGATATTAGAAAGTTAGGAAGCCATAGGAACCTTGATGCACATCCATGTAAATCCAATACGCTCCTTAGAACTAGGAAGCTAGTCCATAAATAAAAGCTTCTCATTGCCATTAGCAATAGTGCTAAGAAATTTAGGAGTCCACATAAAAAGAGGAAGGTTAAATATTTTTAAGAGGATTGGAATAACCAAAAAATCAACCTTCTCCAGTTGAAAAGCTTGTTCCCATTGTCAGATTATAAGGAATTTATTCTAAATATACCATGGGCCAAATTCAAGCAACCTAGAAAAGTCGATATGGCCTCCAAAGCTAAAAATAAAAGAACTAGCATCGAATGAGAGAACTTACAAGGGATCAGATGGTTTTCATCGAATAGGAGAACGACATTAAGAGTCTTATATGATCATCAAATATTTTTAAAATTAAAAAAATAAGATAGTTATGATACCAATAATATTTTATAGATCTAAGTGTTGGGCAATTAAGAGATAATATATATAAAAAATTTATGCTGTTAGGATGAGAATGTTAAGATGAATATATGGAGTTACTATAAAAGATATGAAAAAAATATTTTTATCCATGAATAACTAGATATTACTTTGATAGATGATAAAATAAGAAAAAAATATTTGAGATGTTAAGGATTGTACTTAAGAGACCTCCAAAAGAGATAAACTGATTAATACTAATGGTAAAATGAAAGGCAAAGGAAGACCAAAGAAGACTTTAATCAAAATTAAAAATAAAGATTTAAATACTGTAAATTTAATTAAACATATAATATTTTAAATGACCCATAAATACCTAATAGGACAAAAAAGATTGAGTACATATATGCTGTAGATGTCAAGACTACCATCTTTTTAGAATAACATATAGTTTCCCAAGACACCCTATGAAAGCTGTTATGATTCAAAGAAAATGAGATATAAAATGTTCAAGCCGATTCACTACCTTCTCGGGAAGTAGAAACGAGGAACACTAATACATGATCTTGCCAACTATAATAGTTTTGATAGTTCTAAGTCATCCCACATAAGAAAGAACTTTAAAAATCCAACTTTATATTTGTGACGGAATATATATAATAAGAGGTAGGTAATCCCTGAATAACATTATCTTAGTAATAAGAGGAACTCTAAGAAATTTGACAGGAAGTCTTCTATTTGGCATTTAAAGAAGTTTAGGGATAGATCATTATAGCTCATTGGAGCAACTAACAGAAATACTAGATTTGTGCAAACTTGCATAAAGCGCTAAATGGTAAGCAAACTCGGTCAAAATATCACGAATGATATTAGGAGAAGCCATGTCGGTATTAGAGAATATAAAAAGGTCATCTACAGAAACTAAATAAATAATTTTTAAGGAGCAAAATTTATGGGGAGTCAAAAGACCTTCCTGAGCAACACTATTTAACATGTCAAAGATATTTTGCATAATGATCACCAAAAAAATAAGTTGTCATGGAATAACCTTGATGAAGTCCTCAAGATCCTTAAAAGAAACCTACAGTAGAGTTGCTAATATTAATAGTGAAAGTTAGATTCGAAATGTACGTTTTGATCCAACCAACAAATTGGACAGCGAATCAAGTTTGTATAGAAAATGAAGAATAAAAGATCAGTCTATAAGCTTATACGAGGGATACTTATGTATAATCTCATGATAAAGTGTGACATTCTCATGGATGAATCTATTCTTGATAATAGCATCCGATTTACATCAATAATTTCAAGAAGAATCTACTATAATCGATTTGCAATGATCTTCAAAATAAAGCGATATACTACTTTACGGATAAATGATATCAGATAAGATAGAAAATCTCTCTACTTTGTTGAGGGAAATCCTCCTTATCATTTATCCCCTCTTTGTCCGCTGTACGGCACCGCTGTATGGCACGTGATGCCTTCGCTGCTACCCTAGTCGTTGCCATAACCACACCCGGCATTGCCATCAGGTGCGGCCGGCTACTCACCCTCAGCAGTGGATCCCTCTCCCTCCTTCCCTCTTCTCCTCCTTGTGGCCTTCTTCTTCACCGACGCTACCTGCACCGGCCCCAGGCTCGGGTTGTCGATCGTCGTCCTCGCAACTACCATGGTGGCAGCATCATCTTCATCAGGCTATGATCTGCATCAATCGTAAACCGCTACCTCGCTATCAACCATCGATCCTCAGCTCCTGCTAAGCGCTAAACACATTCACCAAACGCAGAACTCGTCCCAGCAATCCACCTAATCACTGCAGATTTCTCCATTTGATCACTGTAGATTTCTCCACCTAATCGCTATAGATTTCTCCACCTAATCACTACAGATTTCTCCTCCTCTAGTATCGCTGTAGCATCACTGCAGCTTCCTCGAGCATCGTTGCAGCTTCTTCCTCTGCCGCAACAGCCGCAACAGCCTTCTTTGTAGTAGCAATAGTAGTATTAGTAGCAGCGATCTGCTCTTGCTCTTCTCACAAGCCTCCTCCCTCCCTCATCCTTTTCTATAAAGATCACTCTAAAAAAAAAAGAGAAAACAAAATGTCTGGGATGTCTTCCTTATCTTCTTCTGATATTCCAGTTACTATTTCTGCAGGGACTTATAGTACTTCTCCTACATGGCTTATATCCATCAATGCTACCATGCTAATCTCTTTCAAGTTATCAAAGGGTGACAACTATGCATCCTAGTGGGCTCAATTTTCTAATCTCTTATTTGGATACAATTTGCTCGGCTACATTGATGGCTTCTTCAGTTGTCCGCTAGCCATGATCAACATCCCCGGAGAACCCAGTCCAGTACCAAATCTAACTAAAAAATTATGGTTGCGTCAAGATCGTCTCATCCTTCAAGCTATTCAAGCCTCCATTGCTGGAACCATCGCTCTATTGATATCCTCATATGGGATTGCTGTCGAAGCGTGGTCTAAACTGTAAACTACCTTAGCGAATCATTTACGTACTCGTAAGCTTAGTCTTCTGTCTAAGCTAATAGTGACAAAATAAGAGGGAAGTACTATCATTGATTATCTATAAAATATCAAAGTTATCATTGATGATTTGGCTTTGATAGTCATTCCCTATGTGATGAAGAGATCATCATCCATACCCTTAATGGTCTCGGAGACAATTACAAGGAGTTGGTGTTGAATCTCGAATTTTGATGATGAAACCAATTGATAATATATATGATTTGATCTATATTTTGAGTGACGCAAGATGCTTCGATCAGGGAGAGATAATTAAAGTAGGAAGAATCACGTTAGCTGGAGGAATACATGTCAGAAGATTGGACGTCATGCCGAAGGATCGGTCGACATATCAACAGAAGGCTTCGGGTCATGGATTCGGGCATCGGGCCAAGAAGAGCGGATATTGCACCAAGAATATCGGAGTTGTGGAGATCAACTGGCCGATTGGGCAATAGGCCGCAAGAGAGGACGATGCGCAGAAGAATCGAACGAAGCGTCGATGGACCAATGATATACCGGACGATATGATTCATGCTTAGTAATAATTGTCTATATCGAAGTGTGTTTTAATGTGTACAGAATTAACTATGATAGCAAGACATAAAGCAAAATGAAGTCCTAGAGTCAAAAATGTGATTTCGTCGGGAGTTCGTTAGAAGTCCGAATGCTCATCGGAAGTTCTACCGGAACCAACCGAGAAGTCCAGGAGCTTGCCAAAGAAGCTTATCGGAACTCGCCAAGAAGATCATCGTGAAGTCCAGAAATTTGCCGGGACTCCACCGGAAAATTGTTGGGAGTTCGTCAGAAGTTCGTTGGAAGATCGTCGGAAGCTCGCCGAAAGAGCAATTGACATACTGGAATTAGAATGCTTAGAATATGTCTTAGGAATCATAGTTAGCACATAATTGACATTGGGATTGGGAGGTAATCCCATCAACTCTGTTAGGGGCTAACTGGGCTCGAAGTTGGGCTAATTTGGGTCGGATTCAAGGCCCAACCAAGATGTTGAAAGCCTAGCCGACGGTGGCATCCCTTGGGAGACTCAGTCTCCCAGGTGGTCTGGGCAGTGGTATTACCGATAGGTTGAAAACATAAACTAGATTTTTATAGTGGTTCGGTCATTGTGATCTACATCCACTCCGTCGATTCCTCTTCCGTCAAGGCCACCGGCATCCGCTATCAGTCTTCTTTCAATAGGCGAAGACCAACCACCTTTTACAACTCGATTCTCTTTTTATCGGGTTTAGGAGATAACCCTTACACCCCCACTTACTCTTCTCTCAAACTATTCTAACACTTAGAATTTTTAAGAGGAGTTCATACAAGATTGTAGCAGCATTTCTTTCTATTTTTACTCTCAAGTCTTGATTTTTTGTTTAACCAAGGATGAGAGGGGTATTTATAGGCCTCAAGTTGATTTAAACATGGAGCCTAAAAATATCTCATCTAGGGTTTCCTGGGTACGGACGGTACCATCACTGGCAGCATTTACTACTGGAGGTACCACCGCTGGTAGCATTTACTGCTGGTGGTACCACTACCTGCAGCCTCTCAAAGGCTGTGTCTGGGTGGTACCACCACCCAAACCGGTAGTACTACCACTTGACATAGTCTCGGAGACTGTACCATGACGGTGTCACCTCTTGGGGCATTATTTGGGCATTTTCATTGGGCCCAACATAGTTCTTTCATGGGCCCAACTAGTCCCTAGTTGGATTGACCCAATTCCAATCCCAATTATATGCTAACTACGAATTCTAAGATATTTTCTAAGCTAAATAAGTATGTAAGTCTAGTTTCTTCCGGCGATCTTCCGGCGAACTTCCAACGATCTCTCGGCAATGTTCCAACAGACTTCTGGCAAGCTCCTGGACTTCACGACGATCTTCTTAGCGAGTTCCGACAAGCTTCTTTGGCAAGCTCCTAGACTTCTCGGTTGGTTCCGACAGAACTTCCGACGAACGTTTGGACTTCTGATGAACTCTCGAACTCCCAACGAAATCACGTTCTTGACTTTGGGACTTCATTTTTCTTTATGCCTTGTTATCGCAGTTAATCCTATATACATAAAACATACTTCGATCTAGACAATTAATACTAAGCATGAATCATGTTGTCCGGCATGTCATTGGTCCATCGACGCTTCGTCCGATTCTTTGGCGCATCATCCTCTCTTATGACATATTGCCCAATCAGCCAGTTGACCTCCGCAACTCTGATATCTTTGGCGCAATATCCGCTCTTCTTGGCCCGATACCTGAATCCATGGCCTGAAGTCTTTTGTCGATATGTTGACCGATCTTCAAGTGCGACGTCCAATCTTCTAACATGTTTCTCCGGCCCAACATTATTCTTCCTACTTTATATGTCTCTCCCTAATCGAAGCATCCTGCATCATTTAAAACACAGATCAAATCATAAATACTATCAATTGGTTTCATCATCAAAATCCGTGATTCAACAATCTCCCCCTTTATGATTATGATAACCAATTGATGACGGAATTAATTTTAACTCCTAGAGTTTAACCAAACTCTCCCTATCAATATGCTATATTGATAGAACTCTTGGATTCAAAAATCTAAGCAACATATTATCATAAACTTATGCATAACATAATCATACTTCTCCCCCTTTGTCATCAACAAAAAAGGAGAAGTTCCAACTATCAAGCGTTTGAGATATAATGTCAAATCGATGCATAATAAATATAATCTTCAGTTTTATCATCATGCAATTTGTAAGCTAGAAAATTTAACAAGTGTTACATCATACAAGCTATCAAGTTTTAGATATGCAAGGTAGTAAGATAGCAAGTTTACAACATACAAGCTAGCAAAAATTTCGAAAGCAAATGCAAGATAGCTTTCTTGTTGAAGTGTGTAAGCTAGCATTTTTATAACACTTTACAATATGCATAATCACCAAATCATCATTAATTTTAAGGATGTGCATGATTACAAATTTTGCAAGTTTGTATTTTTGCTTCTTAAGATAGGCAAGCTAGTGATGTTCAAGATAGCAAGCTCTTTCTTCTCTTTTGAGAAATGCCATTTTTTGCTTCCTTTGTAAAGTGCACAAGATACAATGTTTTACATAAAGCAAGCTACATGAAGTACGTTTGCATCTTCTCTTTAGATGTGCAAGCAAGCAAGCAAGTTTTTGCATCTTCTTGACTTGTACAAGCTAGCTATCTCCCCCTTTGTCATTGTCAAAAAGAAGGGAAGAATACAGTTTTGTATCTCTTTTTCCTTTTACAACAATTTTCAAATCATGACAAAAGATAAACAACAAAGATGAAAAATCTAAGTCATGAATGTTAAAATAATTTTTCATCATGAATATTTCATCATTGCATGCATTATTATCATAAGTTGAAGTATTGCATGTATAATACCAAATCATCATGTATATTTTTAAAATATAAAATCATCATTACATGATTCCAAATCATCATTCATAATTACATCAATATTCCAATCATTATTTCAATCATCAAAAATGAAAGATCAAGTCTAAAATTGAAGAAATCAAGATCATAATCCAAAAAATGTATAGGAATTTATGCATTTGGGAGATCTAACATGACTAAGTTTATCATTCAAGCTAGCAAACTTGGTTCTCTTGAAATGTTAGCTATTTTCTTTCCCCTTTTGTGATTGTAAACAAGAAAGAACAAAGGAAGAACATAATAGTGTAAATATTCAAGTCATCACATTGAAGATATCAAGAAAATTTTGGTGATGAGATATACTTCATGAATATAAGAAATAATATAAAAAAATTCATATCATGAAAGATGAAATCATGTGAGTACCAAAAGACATGATTCATTTTGATAAATCTCCTCTTAAAATAAAATACTAAGAAGAATCGTAGGAGAACGATTAATGAAAAATCTTGATTCATAATAAATCTTAATTTATAAATATCAAGGAATCAAGATCATGATTTGGATAAAAATTTATTCAAATTTAAATCATCAAAATCATTTTCAAAGTCCAAGAGATTCGTAAAAATGATACAAATAGATTCATCAAAATCAATAAGATAGAGAAATTTTTTTTTTAAGAAAAATGTTTTCCTCTTTTTAGTTTTATCAATTTATATGATTTATTTTATTTATGCCAAATAAAAACATGTATCATGTTTAAAACCGAAAGTGCAAGATTTATTACGACAAAGATCAATAAGACATAAATCACCCAAAAATCATCATTACTTCAAATTATCATGCATAATTTCGAAAGATAAATTCATTAAGCACGATCATTATGCATCATTACATTATTTTATCAAGCATAATTTCATAAAGTGTTTTCAATCAAAAGTAATACGAAAATTATTAAGATACACATTATCATTAAAACATCTAGCATGATTTAAGTCTAACATTTTGTTCCTTTATTATAACACATGCAATTTTCATGATTATTTTCAAAATTACTAGATAGGCATGATTCCTAATTTTTTGTATTTTCATTTATTAAACATGTAATTTTTAAGAAAAATAATTATTCTAAACTAAATTAAAAATAACTCATGAAAAGTATTATATAATTTTAAAGTAAACTAAGGGTATTTTGATTATCTCATCATCGAAAACTATTAAGACATAGTTTGCCACCTCGCTTTTGTTAATTTTCTTCTCGTCTTCGGAGGAGCTCGATTCATCCCAAAGTGCTTCCCTCTTCTTGCGTTCATAGCAAGTAGTTGCATTCTTTTTCGTTATTTAATTTTTATTTTATGAACTTTTTAAATTTCATAGTGATAAGTTTAAGTTTACCATCACTTGAGCTTATGCTCGAGTGATCTTCAATTGTTCTAAGTCTGAAATCCTTCATGTTCTTTGGAAGGTTGTTCTCGAGTTCGTTTTGTGCCACATTGGTCATTTCGTAAGTCATTAAAGACCCAATTAGTTCTTCAAGTGAAAAATTATTAAGATCTTTTGCTTCTTGTATTACGGTTATTTTTGGATCCCAACTCTTATTAAGAGAATATAAAATTTTATTTATAAGTTCAAAATCCGAAAAACTTTTACCAAGTGCTTTTAAACCATTGACAATATTCGTAAAACAGATGTACATGTTAGCAATGGTTTCACTTGGTTTCATATAAAAAATTTTAAAATTATGTATCAAAAGATTTATTTTAGAGTCTTTTACTCTATTCATGCCTTCGTATGTGATTTCGAGAGTGTGCTATATATCGAAAGCCGTTTCGCAAGTTGAAATCCGATTAAACTCATTTTGTCGAAGGCGTAAAATAAGGCATTTATAGCCTTTGCATTTAGAGAAAAAGTCTTCTTCTCCAAATCATTCTAATGGTTTATTGGAAGAGAAGACATTTGAAAACCCAATTCGACTATATTCCATAAATCGAGATTCAACGAAAGTAAGAAAACTCTCATTCGAGTTTTTCAATATGTGTAGTCTGTCCCATTGAATATCAGAGGAAGAATGAGAGAAAATCTCTCTTGAAAGCTGTAAAGAGCCATTTCTTTTGGGTGTTAAACCAAATGAGAAATAACGAGGATCTGATACTAACTGTTAGGAACGAGTCGGCACTAAGAGGGAGACGTGAATTAGTGCAGCGGTAAAAATATCGGTTATAAAAATTCTTTCGTACGATGAAAACCGATTTTGAAAACTTAAAAGCATATGCGAGTGTAGGCATAGTAAAATCATAGTAAAGAGGAGAGGCAGTTTGTTGTAAAAGTAAAGTTCTCAAATGAAATGCAAACTAGATTTTTATAGTTGTTCGGCCATTGTGACCTACATCTACTCCGCCGATTCCTCTTCCATCGAGGCCACCGGCATCCACTATCGGTCTTTCTTCAATAGGCGAAGACCAACCACCTTTTACAACTCGATTATCCTTTTACCGGGTTTAAGAGATAGCCCTTACACCCTCACTTACTCCTCTCTCAAACTATTCTAACACTTAGAACTTTTGAGAGGAGTTCACACAAGATTGCAGCAGTATTTCTTTCTATTTTTACTCTCAAGTCTTGTGTCTCTTAACTAGGAATGAGAGGGGTATTTATAAGCCTCAAGTTGATACAAACATGGAGCTTAAAAACATCTCATCCTGGGTTTCCTGGGTACGGGTGGTACCACTGCTTGACAGGGGCGGTACCACTGTTGGCAGCATTTACTGCTGGTAGTACCACCGCCCAGCCTAGGCGGTACCACCACCTGCAGCCTCTCGGAGGCTATGTCTGGGTAGTACCAGCGCCCAGACCGATAGTACCACCACCTGACATAGTCTCTAAGACTATGCCATGATGGTGTCACCTCGTGAGGCATTGTTTGGGCCTTTTCATTGGGCCCAACACAGTTCTTATATGAGCCCAACTAGCCCCTAATTGGGTTGGCCCAATTCCAATCCCAATTATGTACTAACTACGAATTCTAAGATATTTTCTAAGCTAAACAAGTCCGTAAGTCTAGTTTCTTCCCGCGAGCTTCCGCGATCTTTCGGTGAACTTCCAACAATCTCTCGGCAATGTTCCAACAGACTGTCGGCAAGCTCCTGGACTTCATGACAATCTTCTTAGAGAGTTCCGACAAACTTATTTGGCAAGCTCCTGGACTTCTCGGTTGGTTCCGGCAGAACTTCCGACGAACTCTTGAACTCCCAACAAAATCGCGTTCTTGACTCTGGGACTTCATTTTGCTTTATGCCTTGCTATCATAGTTAATCCTGCACATGTAAAACATACTTCGATCTAGACAATTAATACTAAGTATGAATTATGTTGTCCGGCATGTTATTGGTCCATCGACGCTTCATCCGATTCTTCGGTGCATTGTCCTCTCTTGCAGCCTATTGCCCAATCAGTCAGTTGACCTCCGCAACTCCGATATCCTTGACACAATATCCACTCTTCTTGGCCTAATGCCCGAATCCATGACCCGAAGCCTTCTGTCAATATGTCGACCGATCCTCCGATGCAACGTCTAATCTTCTGACATGTTTCTTCGGCCCAACATGATTCTTCCTGCTTTAAATGTCTCTCCCTGATCGAAGCATCTTGCATCACTTAAAACGTAGATCAAATCATAAATACTATCAATTGGTTTCATCATCAAAATCCGAGAGTCAACAGGTGGTACCACCCAGTGTCAGACTGACATTGGCGGTGGTACCGCCCAACACAAGTGGTGGTACCGCCCGTACTTAGGAAACCTGGGATGAGATACTTTTACCCTCCAAGTTTGAACAACTTGAGGCTTATAAATATCCCTCTCATCTCCGGTTAAGAGAAACAAGACTTGAGAGTAAAAATAGAAAGAAATGCTGTTGCAATCTTGTGTGAACTCCTCTCAAAAGTTCGAAGTGTTAGAATAACTTGAGAGAGGAGTAAGTGAGGGTGTAAGGGTTATCTCCTAAACCCGATAAAAAGAGAGTCGAGTTGTAAAAGATGGTTAGTCTTCGCCTATTGAAGAAAGATCGATAGTGGATGCTGGCGGCCTCGACGGAAGAGGAATCGGCAGAGTGGATGTAGGTCACGATGACCGAACCACTATAAAAATCTAGTTTGCGTTTCCTTTGAGCACTTTATTTTTACAGCAAACTACCTCTCCTCTTTACTATGCTTTTACTATTCCTACACTCACATACGCTTTCATGTTTCCGAAATTGGTTTTCAACGTACGAAAGAATTTTTAAAACCTACATTTTTACCATGGCACTAATTCACCCCCCCTTTTAGTGCCGACTCATTCCTAACAGTTGGTATCAGAGCCTCATTTTACATATTTGGTTTGACACCCAAATATAAATGACTCTTTTCGGCTTTCAAGAGGGTCACTCTCTCATTCGTCCTCCCTTATTCAATAGGACGAACTATACATATTGGAAAACTCGAATGAGAGTTTTCTTGCTTTCGTTGGATTTAAACTTATAGAATATTATCGAAAGCGGTTTTCAAAGGTCTTCTCTTCCAATGAACCATTGGAATGATTTGGAAAAGAAGACTTTTTCGTTAAATGCTAGAGCTATGAATGCTCTATTTTGCGCTTTAGATAAAACTGAGTTTAATCGGGTTTCTACTTACAAAACGACTTTTGAAATATTGCACACTCTCGAAATCACATACGAAGGCACAAATAGAGTAAAAGATTTAAAGATCAATCTTTTAATGCATGATTTTGAACTTTTTATATGAAACCAAGTGAAACCATTGGAGACATGTACGCCCATTTTACGGATGTCGTCAATGGTTTAAAAGCACTTAGTAGAAGTTTTTCGCATTTTGAACTCGTTAACAAGATTTTATAATTGCTTTCTAAAAATTGGGATTCGAAAATAACGGCAATATAAGAATCAAAGAACTTGAACCATTTTCCAATTAAAGAACTTATAGAGTCTTTGATGACCTATGAAATGACGTGCAATGCACGTAAAGAACTTGAGAACCACCTTCCAAAGAACAGGAAGGATTTCGGTCTTAGAACAATTGAAGACTACTCAGGCATAAGCTCAAGTGATGGTGAACTTGAACTCCTAATGAAATTTTTAAAACAAGAATCGAAAATTAAAAATAAAATTAAAAAGAAGAAAAAGATGACTTTGGACGAATCGAGCTCATCTGAAGAAAAGAAGAAAATCAACAAAGGCGAGGTGGCAAACTACGCCTTAACGACATTTGACAATGAGGTAAACAACTCAAACGAAACTCCTTTAATTTATTTTGAAATTACATAATGCTTTTCATGAGTTATTCTTAAATTAGTTTAGAAAAGTTATATATATATATATATTTTTGAATTACATGTTTAATGAAAATACAAAAATAAAATTGGATCATGCCTACCTTTCTAGTGATTTTAAAAAATAATCATGAAAATTACATGTTTTATGATAAATAAATAAAATGATTTTGATTAAAAATGCCTTATGAAATCATGCTTGATGTTTTAATAATGCAATAGAATGTTAGATATAAATCTAATGCTTGTACACCTAACAAGATGAATCATATTGTTTCTCCATTTTGATTGAAGATGCTCTATGATTAATGAAATCATGTTTGATTTGAAGTAATGATTTGATTTCATGCTTAATAAGTTTATGTTTCAAATTTATGCATGTTGATTCTTGAGATTTATGGATTATTGATTTTTACAATAATGAACGTGGCCTTTTTAGTTTTAAACCATGATGTATGGTTTTCATACAAAAAAAACTTAGGTATGCTCGTATGAAATCAAATCATTTAAATTAAAACAAAAAGGGATAATGCATATTTTTCTTGAAAATACCTCTAAAGCTTTTCGATTTTTTTCAACAAGTGATTCTTAATGATGAATCTATCTTATGTAATCTCTTGAAAATGATCTTGATTTGATGATTTAAATTTAAATGAGCTTTATCTTGATTTTTCAAAATTTATAACTTGAGATTTCTTATGCACAAATTAAGATCTCCTATGTTTCTTTTATCCACTTATAAAAATAGATTTATTGAAATAAATTATGTCTTATGATATTCATGAAAAATTGAGACATTATGCATGAATCGAGTTCTCGTGAGAATCTATTTATGTTGTCTTCATTGAATTTTCTTGAAAAACTATTGATGATTTTGATTATTTGAATTTGAATAAGTTTTTACCTATATTGTGATTTTGATTCCTTGGAATTACTTGAGATTTGAATTTGAATCATAAAATTTCTTATGCATGAATTGAAATCTTTTTCTCCTACGTTTCCTTTTGCGATTTACGAAAGAGAATATCTTTTTAGAAATTCATGACTTAAAATTTCTATTGAAGATCTTTTACTATTTGATCTCCTATGATCCTACTTGCTATATATTAAAAATAAGTATTATTGAACTCATGATCTTGGATTCTCGGAATCAAATCTTGATATTTTCCCTAATTGAATCAAGATCCCTCACTTTTTATTCTCGAATGATTTCTTGCAGTTTATTAATAAGAATATTTGTCCAAATGAATCACAATGTTTACATGATTTTTTTATATACTCACAACTTGAGATGATGTGCTTTGTGATAGAAGATAAGATTTTCCTAACTATATGAGGAAATTTCTCATTCTGTTGAGGAAAATCCTCTATTCTGTTTATTCTGTTGAGGTTGAGGGAAATCCTTCCTCATAAATAGGAGAGGGAACATGTTAATATATTCAAGCTAAAGCTATTTTATTTCTACAATAAAGCTTCTTCAATTATTGTTCTTATCTTCTATTATTTCTATCATGGTATCAGAGCCACTTGCCTAGAGCAAGCTCTCTTCTCACTGCCAATTCATCATTGGTGTTGCCACTCTGCGCCAACGTCCGTTCCCTTCCGCTACGACATCTCTAGTGCTGCTCATCAGCACTGCCCCACCTTTCTTCCTCGTTGTAGCTATTTTCCTTCCTCTTCTGCTACAGCTTCCTCATCTGTTGCAGTTTCCTCCTTTGCTGTAGTAGCATCACTGCAACATTGCTGTAGATTTTTTTTCTACCGTCGCAGCCGTCGTAATCGCAACCACGACCAATGTCGTTGAGAAAAGCGAAGCTTCGCTCTTGCCTTCGGCCAGCGACCAACGTCGCTGAGAAAAGTGAAGCTTCACCATTCGGCCAGTGACCAATGCCGTTGCATTCCTAAGAGGCTCCGTGGTCAATCCTCATCTTCCTCACCGCGGTAGTCTTCGCTGATCTGTCAACATTCGACAAACTTAAGGAGAATGAAGGGAACGCCTGTGCCATCACAACAACAGCAATCGCAGTAGCAGCAGCAGCGATATACACTTATCTTACTCATAAAGCCTCTCGCTTGTAAACAATTCTTTGCATCGATCCAAGATTGGTATCCTTGTCAAGAGCACCATCTTGCGGGGGCATGATAGAAGATAAGATTTTCCTAACTATATGAGGAAATTTCTCATTCTGTTGAGGAAAATCCTCTATTCTGTTTATTCTGTTGAGGTTGAGGGAAATCCTTCCTCATAAATAGGAGAGGGAACATGTTAATATATTCAAGCTAAAGCTATTTTATTTCTACAATAAAGCTTCTTCAATTATTGTTCTTATCTTCTATTATTTCTATTACTTTGAAGTTTGGAACATAGTATACATAACTTGATTTTTCTTTTATCTTTCGAAACCCTCTTGTATTCATTTAGTGTATTCATCACCCAATTAATTTTTGATATTCTTCATGTGATGAAATGAATGTGATGATTTGAAATTGTGCATGAAATACTCATGATACTATGTTGATGCATACAAATGAGAAGTTATGATCATGCATGGTAGGATGCAATATAATTTGACATTTTGATACTATCATGATTTGAATTATTCGGAATGATGCATGCAATACTATGATTTTTATGATGTAAAAGTCAACAATTATCATTTTCTGAAATAATATCATATTGTAATTAAGAATGATAAAATATTCATGATGAAAAATTGTTTTGACATTCATAACTTGATTTTTCATTTATCCTTTGTCATTATATGAAAATTGTTGTAAAGAAAAAAAGAGATACAAAATTATATTCTTTCCTTCTTTGTTACAATGACAAAAGGAGAGATAGCTAGCTTGCACAAGTCAAGAAGATGCAAAACATGCTAAACTTACACATGTAGCAAAATTTACAAACTTACAAAACTCAAGAAACATTGCTAGCTTGCATGATGATATATGGAGAAAGAATTGCTAGAAACGTAAAAATACTAGCTTGTACGTTTTTAGTAGATGCAAAAAAATGCTATCTTGTATATATCAAAAGGTGTAAAAAGTTTGCAAGAAACTCACTAGCTTGCATAATGCAAAACTTCTTAGCTTGCTTCATGTAAAACATTGTATCTCGCTAGCTTGTTATCTTGCATTATTTTTCAAAAACTTGCTAGCCTTCATACTTCAAAGAGAAGTAACACTTGTCAAATTGCTAGCTTGCATATTGTAAAATAATGTAAAATTTTGTTAGCTTACACTTTACAAAGGAAGCAAAAATGGCACTTCCCAAAAGAGAAGAAAGAGCTTGCTATCTTGAACATCACTATCTTGCCTATCTCAAAAAGCAAAACTTGCAACTTTTACATTGCAATAGGAAGCAAGAATCGCTAGCTTACACACTTCAACAAGAAAGCTATCTTGCATTTGCTTTCGAAATTTTTGCTAGCTTGTATGTTATAAACTTGCTATCTTACTACCTTGCATATCTATAACTTGATAGCTTGCATGATGTAGCACTTGCTAAATTTTCTAGGTTACAAATTGCATGATGATAAAACTTGATATTATGTCTAAACACTTGATAGTTGGACAGTTGGACTTCTCCTTTTTGTTGATGACAAAGGGGGAGAAGTATGATGATGTTATTGTTAGGATCGAGAGCACTAAGAGGGGGGGGTGAATTAGTGCAGCGGAAATCTTACAGCGATTAAAAACCAAAAGCTGCGTTCGTTCAAAAACTGTTATGATGCAAAAGCAAATTCTCAGTTTGTATCTAAGTGCAGTTTGCGTCTAAGCGCAGATTGCGTCTAAGCGCAGTTTTGCGTCTAAGCGCAGTTTACGTCTAAATGCTGAAACTCGTTCGTAAAATCGTAAAGGACAGTTTGCAGTTATCAATAGGATCAAAATGTAAGTGTAAACTGCAAAGAAACTCGTTCGTAAAAACACGGAAGACAGTTCTACAGAATCAAACGTAAACGTAAACTGTAATGTACGAAAATACGAATTTACGTCTGAATGCAGATCCGAAAGAACAGCACTTAGAACTTGTTCGTGAAAGCGCAGAGAGCAGTAGTAATGAAGGAGGTTTGCAGTAATGATATAGTGCTCAAAAATAAACGCAAACCAGAGATTTAGAGTGGTTCGGTCAGCCTTGACCTACTCCACTTTTGGCTTCCTCCACCGACGAGGTTGCCGACGTCAACTAGTGGCCTTCCTTCAATGGGCGAAGGCCAAACTGCCCTTTTACAGTTTCTCTCCTTTTGACAGGCTCAGGAGACAACCTTTACAGACCTTTCTCTCCTCACTTTACAACTGAAAACTTGAAGAACAGAAGGAGGAGACTTAAAGGCTTTACAACACTTTTGAGCTCTTAGAATCACAGAAAAGATCAAGATTTCGGTGTAGGTCTGTATCTTTTCAGTGCTGAATGGGTGGGGTATTTATAGGCCCCAACCCAATTCAAACTTCGAGCTCAAAACGATCAAATCGATCAAATCCCAGAATTCTGGGATCAGGCGGTTGCACCTCTTGACTGGAGAGGTGGCACCGCCTGGCAGAGCTCGAAGACTGAGCTCAGGCGATTGCCTTTCTCTGCCAGAGCTCGAAGACTGAGCTCGATGGTCGCATCACCTGGCAGAGCTCGAAGACTGAGCTTGGTGGTTGCATCACCTGGCAGAGCTCGAAACTGAGCTTGGTGGTTGCATCACCTGGCAGAGCTCCAAACTGAGCTCAGGCTGATGCACCTCTCTGCCAGAGCTCGAAGACTGAGCTTGGTGATTGCATCACCTGGCAGTGCTCGAGACTGAGCTCAGGCTGATGCACCTCTCTGCCAGAGCTCGAAGACTGAGCTCGGTGGTTGCATCGCCTGGCAGAGCTCGAAACTTGAGCTCTGGCGGTGCTACCTCTTGGCAGAGGAGGTTGCACCGCCCAGTCTAGCTCGAAGACTGAGCTCTGGGCGGTTGCACCTCTCGGCTGGAGCGGTTGCACCTCCCAGCCTCGCAGCCCTGGCGGTTGCACCTCCTGGCTGGGGCGGTTGCACCTCCCAACCTCACAGCCCTGGGCGGTGCTACCTCCAACCCTGGCGGTGGCACCTCTTCACTATTCCAGCTCACTTGGTTTGGCTCCAAACTTGGTCCAAACCAGTCCGAACTTGGGCCTAATTGGCCCCTACTTGGGTTATAGGATTAACACCTAATCCTAACCCTAATTAACGTGCTAACTATGAATTTAAAGACATTTTCTAAGCTATTACAAAGTCCGCAAGTCAAGACTTCTTCTAGCGAGCTTCCGGCAAACTTCCGGCGGTCTTCCGATGAACTCTCGGAAACCATTCTGCGGACTCCCGGCAAGCTCCTAGACTTCACGATTTGTTCTTAGCGAGTTCCAACGAGCTTCTTCGGCAAGCTCCGATCTTTCTCGGCGAGCTCCGCGAACTCCCAACGAATCTTCGGACTTCCGTCGAACTCTCGAACTCGCAACAAATCCTTCGCGCTTGACTCCGACACTTTGTTTCGCTTTATGTCTTCATCGTTATCATAGTTAATCCTGCACAATTAAAACAAAACTTCGATCGAGACAATTAATCCTAAGCAATTTACCCAAGTTGTCCGGCATGTCATTGGTCTCTCGACGCTTCGTTCGATTCTTCGGCGCATCGTCCTCTCCTGCAGCCTATTGCCCAATCGGCCAGTTGACTCCGCAACTCCGATATCCTTGGCACAATACCCGCTCTTCTTGGCCCGATGCCCGAGTCCACGGCCCGAAGCCTTCTGTCGATACGTCGACCGATCCACCGGCCCGACGTCCAATCTTCTGACATGTTCCTCCGGCACAACATGATTTTCCTGCTTTAATTGTCTCATCCTGATCAAAGCATCCTGCGTCACTCAAAACGCAGATTAAATCATAAACATATATCAAGTAGTTTCATCATCAAAATACGAGATTCAACAATCTCCCCCTTTTTGATGATGACAACCACTTGATGACGGAGTTAAACTTAACTCCCGGAGTTTAAACAAACTCCCCCTATCAATATGCCATATTGATAGAACCTTGAATTCAAACTGAATTCAAGTCATTGCAATATTCATCATGGATACTTGCAATACGTCAACATGAACATATGCATAAACTTATGCATCACATGTCATGTCATCAACATACTTTCATCAACATACTTCTCCCCCTTTGTCATCAACAAAAAGGAGAAGTACTACAATCAAGTGTGTGTGATATTGGTTCAACTCATTGCATGAAAAACATAGTATCAAGTTTTATCATCATGCAATCTTGGAGCTAGAAGATTTAGCAAGTGTTACATCATGCTTAGAACATTCATGCTATCAAGTTTTAGATATGCAAGTTTTATAGCATATAAGATAGCACTTTTGGTAATGTTCAAGATAGCAAGTTCTACATCATGCAAGCTAGCAAATTAGAGATGTTCAAGAAGGCAACTCTTGCTTCTTGAAAATTTTGCTCACTTTGCTAGATGCGCAAGTTAGCATTTTTGCCTCTTGAGATAGGCAAGATAGCACATTTGCTTCTTTTGAGATAGCAACTTTTTGCTTCTCTTTAGACCAACAAGCTAGCAATTTTTACGATATACAAGTTTCACAATATATAAGCTAGCAAAAATTTCGAAAGCAAATGCAAGATAAATTTCTTGTGTAAGCTCATGATTCTTGCTTCCTATTGCAATGTGCAAATTGCAAGTTTTGCTTCTTGAGATATTCAAGATAGTGATGTTCAAGAAGACAATTTTTCTTCTTGAAATAAGCAAGTTAGCAATCTTTGCTTCTTAAAATAGGTAAGCTAGCAAATCAAGTTTTTGCATCTTCTTGACTTGTACAAGCTACCTATCTCCCCCTTTGTCATTGTAAAAAAGAAAGAGAGAATACAGTTTTGTAGTTCTCTTTTTCTTTTACAACGATTTCAAAATCATGACAAATGATGAATAATCAAGTTATGAATGTCAAGATAATTTTTCATCATGAATATTTTATCATAGCATGCATCATTATCATAAATTGAAGTATTACATGCATGATATCATATCACCATTCATAATTACATTAATATTTCAATATAACAATTTCTTCTCAAGATGTGTAACTTGGCACTCATAGCATTTTAAATCATGATTTACATCATATGCAATACATCACATCATAATTAGAAAGCACAAGTATTGCATGCATAATTGTACATTATAAATGTTTCATATCATGATGGTATCAATTTTGTCAAATTATATCCTACCATGCATGATCAAAACTTCTCCCCATTTTATCATTGAAAACAAGAAGAAAGTAGGGGGAAGAGCATAAAAGTGTTAAATATTTCAATCATTTCAAGGCATTTATATCATAGATCAAGTCATGATTCGTAATTCATCATAAAGCAGATTAGTTTTCAATCATCACATAAGGCATTTAAGGAATTTTTGAAACATAAGAGAATGATTAAATTAAGCATACAATGTTTCAATCCATTTTAAGTCATGAATATCAATGTTTTCATATTGTGAGTATCAATTCATGACTACCACAAGATATTATTTGTGACTTCAATTTTGCAAGATCAAGATTATGATTTAGATAAAACTTATTCAAATTAAATCATTAACTTGAAGTTCATAATCAAGTCATTAAAATTAATTTCGAGATTCATAAAATATCATGAAATCATTAATCTCGATCAGATGGAAAAAGCATTTTTTAAGAGATTCTTTTTCATCTAATCATGCCTTAGTCTTTATATGCCAAATTAAGATAAGCATGAAAGTTCAAGACAAAAGGCAAAGAAATCTTGTTATTTCTATATTATGAAATATATGATATCAAGGCTCATGATTCATTTGAAGAGATATAGTACAAAGAGCAACTTGAAACATTATTATCAAGATCACATTTTAAAATATTCCAAGTTTTAAGATATTAATATGACACTTCATTGAATTCTCAGAAATCAAAAGACAAGTTGCATTTCATTTGAAGAACTCCTTTTTGATAAGCATAATGAACAATCTTGATTTATAACGAGCTTCATGTTATAATTATCAAGATCATGATTTTAATAATTATTCTCTTTAGCAATGAATCACAAAAGCGCTTTATTTTTGCATAAGAAATCTTATTGTATTATGATTTATAAATTCTTTTTCTGCACATGAATCATAGGAGATATGTATGTGAAACAAATCTTTTGCAAGCAAAAATACTATCATTCATATTTCAAGATGGAATTTATAAGCAGGGATCATTTCATCAAATCTATTTTAGAAAATTATTTTTCATAAGTGTATGAGTAAATCCGATTGTTAGGATACCACTTGTTAAGTGAATCCGAAAATGAAATTAACGCTTTCATATATTCAGACATGATTTTCGCTATAGATTTTGAATTTTAAATCATGAAGATCAAACAAGCTCATGATCATGAATAACTTAAAATCTTATGCATAAAATTGTTACTCATTGTATCATAACCATTTAATATTATTGTGCATTACTTTAAATCAAACGTGATTTCATTCAACAATGTTAATCAAACATGATACACATTATTACTTCTTAACCATGATTTCATATTTTCAATCAAAATAATTTTGTTTGTTTATCATAAAATATGCAATATTATCATTTTCGAAATTACTAGCATGATCATAATTTTGTAAATTTTTTTTTTTTTTTTTTTTTAACATGTAATTTTCAAGAAAATTAATTCTAAACTAAAAAAGAAAACTACATCATGAAAGCATCAAGTAATTTCAAAATAAACCAAAGGCATTACCTCAACGTTTAAGGCGTAGTTTGCCGCCTCGCTTTTGTTGATTTTTTCTTCGTCTTCGGAGGAGCTCGATTCATCCCAATTTTTGTTCTTCTTCTTGCGTTTAAAGCAAGTAGTTCCATTCTTTTTGCTTTTTAATTTTCGTTTCATTTGTAGTTTAAGTTCACCATCACTTGAGCTTATGCTCGAGTGGTCTTCAAATGTTCTATGTCCCAAATCCTTCCTGTTCTTTGGAAGGTTGTTTTGTTCATCATTGTCCTCATCACTTGAGTCATCGCTCAAGTGGCATTCATTTGTCCAGAGTTCCAAATCCTTCCTGTTCTTTGGAAGGTGATTGTGTTCAACATGTTCATCATGTGCATTGTGCACCATTTCATATGTCATCAATGAACCAATTAGTTCTTCAAGTGGTAAGTTGTTTAGGTTTTTAGCTTCTTGAATAGCAGTTACTTTTGAATCCCAAGTTTTAGAAAGTGAGCGCAAAACTTTGTTAACGAGTTCAAAATCCGAAAAGCTTTTACCAAGTGATTTTAAACCATTGACGACATCCGTAAAACGGGTGTACATGTCAACAACGGTTTCGCTTGGTTTCATATGAAAAAGCTTGAAATCATGTAGTAAAATATTAACTTTCGAGTCTTTGACTCTACTAGTTCCTTCATGCGTGATTTCAAGAGTGTGCCAAATATCGAAAGCCGTTTCACACGTAGAAATCCGATTGAACTCATTTTTGTCCAATGCGCAAAATAAGGCATTCATAGCCTTTGCGTTTAAAGAAAAATTCTTCTTCTCCAAAACCGACCATTCGTTCATCGGTTTGGAGGGAAGTTGAAAACCGTTTTCAATGATATTCCATAAATCCAGATTTAGAGACATTAAGAAAACTCTCATTCGAGTTTTCCAATAAGTGTAGTCCAATCCGTTAAAGAACGGTGGACGAAAGACCGAACAGCCCTCTTGAAAAGTCATTTCTCTCGGGTGTAAATCCGAAATGAGAAAAACCCCGCTCTGATACCAATTGTTAGGATCGAGAGCACTAAGAGGGGGGGGTGAATTAGTGCAGCGGAAATCTTACAGCGATTAAAAACCAAAAGCTGCGTTCGTTCAAAAACTGTTATGATGCAAAAGCAAATTCTCAGTTTGTATCTAAGTGCAGTTTGCGTCTAAGCGCAGATTGCGTCTAAGCGCAGTTTTGCGTCTAAGCGCAGTTTACGTCTAAATGCTGAAACTCGTTCGTAAAATCGTAAAGGACAGTTTGCAGTTATCAATAGGATCAAAATGTAAGTGTAAACTGCAAAGAAACTCGTTCGTAAAAACACGGAAGACAGTTCTACAGAATCAAACGTAAACGTAAACTGTAATGTACGAAAATACGAATTTACGTCTGAATGCAGATCCGAAAGAACAGCACTTAGAACTTGTTCGTGAAAGCGCAGAGAGCAGTAGTAATGAAGGAGGTTTGCAGTAATGATATAGTGCTCAAAAATAAACGCAAACCAGAGATTTAGAGTGGTTCGGTCAGCCTTGACCTACTCCACTTTTGGCTTCCTCCACCGACGAGGTTGCCGACGTCAACTAGTGGCCTTCCTTCAATGGGCGAAGGCCAAACTGCCCTTTTACAGTTTCTCTCCTTTTGACAGGCTCAGGAGACAACCTTTACAGACCTTTCTCTCCTCACTTTACAACTGAAAACTTGAAGAACAGAAGGAGGAGACTTAAAGGCTTTACAACACTTTTGAGCTCTTAGAATCACAGAAAAGATCAAGATTTCGGTGTAGGTCTGTATCTTTTCAGTGCTGAATGGGTGGGGTATTTATAGGCCCCAACCCAATTCAAACTTCGAGCTCAAAACGATCAAATCGATCAAATCCCAGAATTCTGGGATCAGGCGGTTGCACCTCTTGACTGGAGAGGTGGCACCGCCTGGCAGAGCTCGAAGACTGAGCTCAGGCGATTGCCTTTCTCTGCCAGAGCTCGAAGACTGAGCTCGATGGTCGCATCACCTGGCAGAGCTCGAAGACTGAGCTTGGTGGTTGCATCACCTGGCAGAGCTCGAAACTGAGCTTGGTGGTTGCATCACCTGGCAGAGCTCCAAACTGAGCTCAGGCTGATGCACCTCTCTGCCAGAGCTCGAAGACTGAGCTTGGTGATTGCATCACCTGGCAGTGCTCGAGACTGAGCTCAGGCTGATGCACCTCTCTGCCAGAGCTCGAAGACTGAGCTCGGTGGTTGCATCGCCTGGCAGAGCTCGAAACTTGAGCTCTGGCGGTGCTACCTCTTGGCAGAGGAGGTTGCACCGCCCAGTCTAGCTCGAAGACTGAGCTCTGGGCGGTTGCACCTCTCGGCTGGAGCGGTTGCACCTCCCAGCCTCGCAGCCCTGGCGGTTGCACCTCCTGGCTGGGGCGGTTGCACCTCCCAACCTCACAGCCCTGGGCGGTGCTACCTCCAACCCTGGCGGTGGCACCTCTTCACTATTCCAGCTCACTTGGTTTGGCTCCAAACTTGGTCCAAACCAGTCCGAACTTGGGCCTAATTGGCCCCTACTTGGGTTATAGGATTAACACCTAATCCTAACCCTAATTAACGTGCTAACTATGAATTTAAAGACATTTTCTAAGCTATTACAAAGTCCGCAAGTCAAGACTTCTTCTAGCGAGCTTCCGGCAAACTTCCGGCGGTCTTCCGATGAACTCTCGGAAACCATTCTGCGGACTCCCGGCAAGCTCCTAGACTTCACGATTTGTTCTTAGCGAGTTCCAACGAGCTTCTTCGGCAAGCTCCGATCTTTCTCGGCGAGCTCCGCGAACTCCCAACGAATCTTCGGACTTCCGTCGAACTCTCGAACTCGCAACAAATCCTTCGCGCTTGACTCCGACACTTTGTTTCGCTTTATGTCTTCATCGTTATCATAGTTAATCCTGCACAATTAAAACAAAACTTCGATCGAGACAATTAATCCTAAGCAATTTACCCAAGTTGTCCGGCATGTCATTGGTCTCTCGACGCTTCGTTCGATTCTTCGGCGCATCGTCCTCTCCTGCAGCCTATTGCCCAATCGGCCAGTTGACTCCGCAACTCCGATATCCTTGGCACAATACCCGCTCTTCTTGGCCCGATGCCCGAGTCCACGGCCCGAAGCCTTCTGTCGATACGTCGACCGATCCACCGGCCCGACGTCCAATCTTCTGACATGTTCCTCCGGCACAACATGATTTTCCTGCTTTAATTGTCTCATCCTGATCAAAGCATCCTGCGTCACTCAAAACGCAGATTAAATCATAAACATATATCAAGTAGTTTCATCATCAAAATACGAGATTCAACAGTTATGCATAAATTTTATGATAACATGTTACTTGGATTTTTGAATCCAAGAATTCTATCAATATGACATATTAATAGGGGGAGTTTATTTAAATTCTGGGAGTTAAGGTTAACTCCGTCATCAATTGATTGTCATCATAAAAAATGGGGAGATTATTGAATCTCGGATTTTGATGATGAAATCAATTGATAGTATTTATGATTTGATCTACGTTTTGAGTGATGCAGGATGCTTCAATCAGGGAAAGACAATTAAAGCAAGAAGAAACTGTTAGGATCGGAGCGGCACTAAGAGGGGGGGGTGAATTAGTGCAGCGGATTAAAACTTCGATTTTAACAAAATCTTTCGTACGTTAAGAACGAAACTTGAAAAGTTTAACTTGAAGGCGTATTCTTAAAGTTGCGCAGCAAGAGTAATAAGGAACTAAAGCAGTAAGAAGATTTGCAGTAATGTAAATGACAATAATAAAATGCAAACCAGAGATTACGCCGATTTTTAGAGTGGTTCGGTCAAATGACCTACTCCACTTGCGAGGCCCCTCTTCGATGAGGCTCCCACCTTCCACTAACAAGTCTCTTGAAATGGAAGGGTAAACACCCCTCTTACAACCTTTTACAAGCAGCTCAACCTCTTACAAATTTTCAATAAAAAAGGAGGAGAACTCTCTAGCAAATTGAAAACAAGACTTGCTAAGACTTTCCAAGACTTTTCTCTTAATCAAAATGCTTCACAAAAGTTGTAACCTCAGCTGAGATTTGAGGGGTATTTATAGGCCTCAAGAGGATTCAAATTTTGGGCTCCAAAATTTGAATTCTCTTAGGGTTCCCGGTGCTGGAGGTTCCACCGCCCAACCAGGCGGTGCCACCGTCCAGCCAGGCGGTGCCACCGCCCAGCGCTCGGGTGCTGGACGGTGCAACCGCCCAGCCAAGGAGGTGTCACCGCCCAGCTAGGCGGTGCCACCGCCTGGCTCTCCAATTCATTTGTTTGGCTTAATTTTAGCCCAAACCAAATCTGACTTTGGGCCCAGTTGACCCCTAACCAGGATATAGGATTATCTCTTAATCCTAATCCTAATTACAGGTGAACTACATAACACAAAAAAAAACATCCTAAGCAAGTTTTTTAACCGTGAACGTCGAGTCTTGTTCCGGCGAGCTTTCTGACGAACTTCTTCCGACGGACTCCCTACAAGCTCCCAATCTTTGTGATGACTTTAACGAGTAGCCGAGCCTTCTTGGTGATCTCTGCGAGCCTCCGACGATTTTTTCGGCGAACTTCCGACACATTCCCGATTTCTTCTCGGATGGTTCCGACAGCATCTCCGATGATTCTTCGGTCTCTTAAACGTCCATCGAGCTCGACTCCGGTATCCTTACTTTATGTTTTCTGGTTATCGTAGTTAATCCTGCACACTTAACTCAATAATATGGATTAGATCAATTAACCCACCAATTGATTATATCATCAAAATCCGAGATTCAACAATCTCCCCCTTTTTGATGATGACAATCAATTGATGACGGAGTTAAACATAACTCCCCCTATCTATATGCCATATTATGAGAAGATAAAAAACACTTGAATTCCATCCCATTGGATTCAAGCATAACCCGATAAGTTCTAATCGTAGAACTTATCGTTATGCTCATTAAACAATAGTAAGTACGAAACTTCGATAAAATTCATAAGTTAAATGATACGGGACGAATTTTGCTACGACAGAAGATAAAGATTTTCAATATAAATTTCATGATATCAATCTTGTGATATTTTCAAGGATTTGCAAGTCATATAAGACATTCATATCACACAGAAGATAAAGATTTTCAATATAAATTTCATGATATCAATCTTGTGATATTTTCAAGGATTTGCAAGTCATATAAGACATTCATATCACACAAGTTTTTGTAATTCATATTAGTCATGCTATCGTTCTGGTGTAAGTCATCACTTCTCCCCCTTTGTCATCAACAAAAAGAGACAAGCCAGCTAATTGATGATCATAGAAAAAGGTTTAGCATTTATCAAAGTTCATCATTCAAATTTGCCAGAAATAGTTTATCCAAAAGACATCATCATCTATGCAGATTAAGACAGTAGTTATCTAAAAGGAAAGATCAGTTATCGTTCAATCGATGACAAACTTGAACTTGTTTTTAAAAGCAAACAGAACAGAATAAAAAGATACATCAATTTAATCCTTAGGAGGTAATCCACAGTGCTGATACATGATATCTATTTTTTCATTCATCTGTCGTAGTGTCTTCAAAATTTCAACTTGTTGATTCTGAATTTGTTCTTGCTGTGATTTGATCTGAGATAGCTCCGTCATAATGATATCTTCAGAGGAGGAAACAGGAGCTGAAGGTGCTGCGCCAAAGGGACTAGGAGGAGGAGATTCATTTCCCATAAGAATTGGTGTTTCGGGTTGTTCTATTGGTGGAGGAATTGGATCCGTCCTTCTAGGCTGCCTAACCCATATGCCATTGCTAAAAGTGCACCTAAGTTTTTTCAGCAGGTTTTTATTTATTATGTTATATCGATCATTTTGGATAGATTCTTCATCGGGTGGAATGCAAATGTCATAGGCATGAAGAATTCTAGTGATTAACCTCCCATATGGCAATATAGTATCTTTAGTCATAATATCCTGCATGTGTTGGCAAATCAAGTACCCAAAACAATTATGCTGACCGGTCATAATCCAATACATGGTTCCTATCTCTATTTGACTTATTTCGTCAAGATGAAATTGTTTGGGGAATATGATGCTTGTGATAATGTGATGAAGAATTTTAGAGTTGAAAGGCAGTAAGTATTCACAGCTCTTAGGTAGGAAGTCAAGGTTTGGATTTGCAAAAATTGTTTTCACGGCTTCGGCATAGGTTGCTCCTATTTTTTTGACGTCCCATTTACCTTTAAAATAGCATCCCCTATCTTTTTCAGTTATGCCAATTAGCTCACAAATGGTGCTGTCAAATATTCTAATGGGTGTTCCTAGAATGTAAGTGCTTAGGCTATCATTGTCTTCATATAGGTTGGCATAGAACAATCTCACTAACCGTGGATAGATTGGTTCATCTATTTGTAGTAGAGGTAGAGCTTCTAGGTGTGCAAACCACCTAATGGGTTCTAAGTCCTCTAGTTCATCCAAATCAACGTATTTTCCCTTATGGACACATCGTGTTTCAAATTTTGAAAAGCTAAGGGCTACCTCTTTTGATCTAAAAAGGTCATGGTTATATGAATCTCCTTCAATCCTTATTCCTTTTGATCTCTTTGGAGCCATTTTCTAGACAACATGATGATGAAATTGTGAAAAATAAGCAAGAGAAAGAGAAAAGAAAAGAAAAGAGGGATTTCAAGTGTTACCTTGTGGAGATTATGTTGAGAGATGGAAAGCTTGGACCACCAAGAATCCTTCTCCAATGTTTCTAAGAGTTAGAATGAGGGTTAGAGGGAATGGGAGAGGTTTTTTGAGAGGTCTTTCTTTGGGTTGGGGGCGGTGTCACCGCCGGCCCTAACCCCTCGGGTTAAAAGGGTTACTCGGTCGGTGTCACCGCCTGGCGCCCGAGCGCCAGTCGGTGCAACGGCCGGATCTGGCGGTGCCACCGCTGGCATCACGCGGAGGAAAGAAAAAAAATTTTCTTCCTTCCTTTTGTTTAGCTTCTTCCCTCAAGATCATAATTTATACTTTAATGGATCATTTTGAATTGAAGAAGAAGGAAGAATTCAAATTCATAAACGAAGGGAAAAGAACGAGTCCTTTTTGTGAAGTTCATTTTAGGGACAATTTAGCATGCCTAATTCCCTTCGGATGAATTCAAATTGGTCTTCATTCAAAGCTTTTGTAAATATATCTGCTAATTGATGCTTTGTGTCAATGAATTCTAGAACAACATCATTGTTAAGAACATGATTGCGTATGAAATGATGCCTAACGTCGATGTGCTTAGTTCTAGAGTGCTGAATTGGATTTTTAGTAAGGCATATGGCACTAGTATTATCGCATTTTATGGGAATATTTTCAAGGTGAATTCCATAGTCTTCTAATGTATTTTTCATCCAAATTACTTGTGCACAACATGCACTTGCAGCAATGTATTCGGCTTCCGCCGTAGATAGTGCAACTGAATTTTGTTTCTTGGAAGTCCAAGAAACAAGTGCATGTCCTAAAAATTGGCATGTTCCGGATGTACTTTTTCTATCTATCCTGCATCCGCCAAAATCGGCATCTGCATAAGCTATTAGATCAAATTTTTCAGATTTTGGATACCACAATCCTAAATTTGGAGTTCCTTTAAGATACCTAAATATTCTTTTAATACTCTTAAGATGAGATAATTTAGGATTAGATTGAAACCTAGCGCAAAGTCCTACACTAAACATAATATCCGGTCTAGTCGCAGTGAGGTAGAGTAGACTACCTATCATTCCCCTATATGTTTTTTGATCAAAACTTTCACCATTTTCATCCATATCTAACTTAGTCGCAGTATCATAGGGGTGTTTATTGCTTTTGAATTATCCATGTTAAATCGTTTTAACAATTCTAATGTATATTTAGATTGGTTAAGAAATATACCATCACTAAGTTGTTTGATTTGTAATCCCAAAAAGAAAGTTAATTCACCCATTAAACTCATTTCAAATTCAAGACTCATACATTTGGCAAATGATTCACATAGTGATTCATCCGAAGAGCCAAACACAATATCGTCAACATAAATTTGCACAATAAGAAAATTATTTTCAAAATGTTTAATAAACAATGTAGTATCAACCTTGCCTTTGGTAAAATTATTTAAAATAAGAAAGGAACTAAGCCTTTCATACCAAGCTCTAGGAGCTTGTTTTAAGCCATAGAGAGCTTTAGTCAATTTGAATACATGATTAGGAAGAAGAGAATTTTCAAATCCGGGAGGTTGTTCGACAAATACTTCTTCGGAAATAAAACCATTCAAGAAAGCACTTTTAACATCCATTTGAAATAGTTTAAAATTATTACTACTAGCATAGGCAAGGAGCATCCTTATGGCTTCTAATCGAGCCACGGGAGCGAAGGTTTCTTCGTAATCGATACCTTCTTCTTGGTTGAAACCTTTGGCCACTAATCTAGCCTTGTTTCTAACCACGATACCATTTTCGTCTTGCTTGTTTCTAAAGACCCACTTAGTACCTATGACTAAGTGGTCACTTGGTCTAGGAACAAGCTTCCATACCTCATTCCTCTCAAATTAGTTCAATTCTTCTTGCATTGCAATGATCCAAAAATCATCTTTTAAGGCTTCGTCAATGCATTTAGGTTCAATTTGAGAAAGGAAAGCGGCGTTAGCACAAAAATTTTTGAAAGAAGAACGAGTTTGAACCCCTTTTGATGTATCTCCTATAATTTGCTCTTTTGGATGAGCATCTACATACTTCCATTCTTTTGGTAAAGAAATTTCGGAAGAAGATGCATTCAAATGGCTATTTTGAGGAGAGGGTTCATTTAAATTCAAATTATCAAAACCAAGATCATCATCAAAATCATTTTTCTTTAAATCGGAAATTTCATTAAAAACTACATGAATAGACTTTTCAATTACTAAAGTTCTTTTATTAAAAACCCGAAAAGCTTTAGAAATGGAAGAGTAACCAAGAAAGATGCCTTCATCGGATTTAGCATCAAATTTTCCTAAAGCATCCCTTTCATTTAAAATAAAGCATTTACAACCAAAAACTTTAAAATAGGAGATGTTTGGTTTTTTGTTATTCCATAATTCATAGGGAGTTTTGGATAAGGATGGTCTTATTAGGACTCTATTCATGATGTAGCAAGCCGTATTTATGGCTTCGGCCCAAAAGTACTTAGGTAAACTATGTTCATTCAACATAGTTCTTGCCATTTCTTGTAGGTTTCTATTTTTCCTTTCAACTACTCCATTTTGTTGAGGATTTCTTGGAGTTGAGAAGTTGTGATTGTACCCATTACTTTCGCAAAAATTTTGAAAGTCACGGTTTTGGAATTCACCACCGTGATCACTCCGAATTGATGAAATCATGAAGCCTTTTTCGTTTTGAGTGAGTTTACAAAATTTAGAGAAACACTTGAAGCAATCACTTTTGTGAGCTAAGAAATAGGTCCAAGTGTATCTAGAGTAGTCATCCACAATCACAAAAGCATATTTGCTTCCACCTAGACTTGTTGTATCAATTGGTCCAAATAAGTCCAAATGGATCAATTGTAATGGTCTAGTAGTGCTAATTTGATTTTTTGGTTTGAAGCTTGTTTTTATTTGTTTGCCTAGTTGACATGCATCGCATACTTTGTCCTTAATAAACTTTATATTTGGAATTCCTCGTACTAATTCTTGAGATGAGATCTTAGATATTGTTTTCATGCTTGCATGGCCTAATCTCCTATGCCAAAGCCAAGCATCATCATTTACGGCGGAGAAGCACATTTCATTACTTAGTTCATCAAGATTGATGGTATAGACATTATTTTGTTTTAAAGCAATCATAGTCATGTTATGATTTGGTTTTTCAATAATGCACATATTTGATTCAAATCTAACGATGTAATCTTTATCGCATAGTTGACTAATACTCAAGAGATTATGTTTCAATCCATCAACTAGTAAGACATCATCAATGGAAAAATTAAATTTGTTACCAATAGTTCCCTTGCCAATGATTTTGCCCTTGTTGTTGTCTCCGAAGGTAACGTACCCTTCTTTTTTGCTAGTGAGCATAGAGAAATGAGATGGATCTCCAGTCATATGTCTTGAGCATCCACTATCGAGATACCATCTCTTGCTCCTAGCTTGTGGGTTTGTCTACAAAAGAGGATGATTTTTAGGTACCCATTTGATTTTGGGTGCCTCAAAAATTGACCCACTAACTTTGTTATTTATGATTGAATTCTTTATAGTTCCTTTAGGAACCCATATTAATTTTTGTGAACTAATTTTCCTAAATGGGCATTTGTAGGCAATATGTCCGGATTTGCAACAAAAGTTGCATTTCATATAAGAGGAAACATGTAATGTAGGTCCTTTTATGAAAGTGGTAGGATTTTGATGTAATCCTTTTACAAATCCAATTCCATTTCTATTTGCGATGTGACCCTTGTGTGCAAGGATCATATCTAATCCTTTGCTACCAACCTTAAACTTGTTTAAGGTTTCCTTAAGAAGCAAATTTTCATTTTTTATTGCTTCTAAGTGCTCACACTTAGAGCATGGAGGAGTTTGAAGACTATCAAACTTATCTTGTAGCAAAGCATGCTCTTTCTTTAAGATACTTAACTTCTTGCTAACAATTCTACATTCATCAAATAATTCATGAAAAGCGATAGATAGTTCTTCAAAAGATAAATCTTCATTAAATAAATCACATACCTCTTCTCCTAACGCCATTAGCGCGTAATGAGCAACTTGCTCGGTGTTGGACTCCTCTTCTTCGGATACGCTTGAATCATCCCACGTTGCCTTGAACGCCTTCTTCTTTGATGTTCTCTTTTTCGCTTGAGGACAATCATTCTTATAGTGTCCCGGTTTTTTGCATTCATAGCAAATCACTTGGTCCTTCTTTTGTTCAAATTTATTTTTTGTATTATTTTTAAATCTGTTCTTTCTTAAATATTTTTTAAATTTTTGAGTCAAAAGTGCAATGTCATTGTCACTATCCTCATCACTTGATGTTCCTTTCAAGTGGTCTTCTTGTGATTTGAGTGCCATATCCTTCCTGTTCTTTGGAAGGGGGTTCTCGAGCTCGTCATGAGCTTGACATGTCATTTCGTAGGTCATTAGAGACCCAATGAGTTCTTCAAGAGGGAATGCTTTAAGGTCTTTGGCCTCTTGAATGGCCGTAACTTTTGGATCCCAACTTTTAGGGAGGGATCTTAAGATTTTAGTTACTAGTTCAAAGTTAGTAAAATCTTTACCAAGAGCTTTGAGTCCATTGATGACATCCGTAAACCGGGTGTACATGTCTCCGATGGACTCACTTGGTTTCATTCGGAAAAGTTCGTAAGAGTGCACAAGGATGTTGATTTTGGACTCTTTCACTCGGCTAGTGCCTTCATGAGTGACCTCAAGAGTTCTCCAAATATCAAAAGCCGAATCACACATTGAAACACGATTAAATTCGTTTTTGTCTAGTGCACAAAATAAGGCATTCATAGCCTTTGCATTTAAAGCAAAAACCTTCTTCTCCGATTCATCCCATTCGCTCATCGGAAGAGAAGATTTTTGAAATCCATTCTCGACAATAGACCAAAGCTCAAAGTCCATAGAAATGAGGAAGATTCTCATGCGAGTCTTCCAATATGTGTAATCCGACCCATTAAACAAAGGTGGTCGTGCAATAGAATGGCCCTCTTGCATTCCGGAGTAAGCCATCTCTCTTGGGTATTAAACCAAATATGAGAGATAACCTGGCTCTGATACCACTTGTTAGGATCGGAGCGGCACTAAGAGGGGGGGGGGGGGTGAATTAGTGCAGCGGATTAAAACTTCGATTTTAACAAAATCTTTCGTACGTTAAGAACGAAACTTGAAAAGTTTAACTTGAAAAGTTTAACTTGAAGGCGTATTCTTAAAGTTGCACAGCAAGAGTAATAAGGAACTAAAGCAGTAAGAAGATTTGCAGTAATGTAAATGACAATAATAAAATGCAAACTAGAGATTACGCCGATTTTTAGAGTGGTTCGGTCAAATGACCTACTCCACTTGCGAGGCCCCTCTTCGATGAGGCTCCCACCTTCCACTAACAAGTCTCTTGAAATGGAAGGGTAAACACCCCTCTTACAACCTTTTACAAGCAGCTCAACCTCTTACAAATTTTCAATAAAAAAGGAGGAGAACTCTCTAGCAAATTGAAAACAAGACTTGCTAAGACTTTCCAAGACTTTTCTCTCAATCAAAATGCTTCACAAAAGTTGTAACCTCAGCTGAGATTTGAGGGGTATTTATAGGCCTCAAGAGGATTCAAATTTTGGGCTCCAAAATTTGAATTCTCTTAGGGTTCCCGGTGCTGGAGGTTCCACCACCCAGCCAGGCGGTGCCACCGCCCAGTGCTCGAGTGCTGGACGGTGCAACCGCCCAGCCAAGGAGGTGTCACCGCCCAGCCAGGCGGTGCCACCGCTTGGCTCTCCAATTCATTTGTTTGGCTTAATTTTAGCCCAAACCAAATCTGACTTTGGGCCCAGTTGGCCCATAACCAGGATATAGGATTATCTCTTAATCCTAATCCTAATTACAAGTGAACTACATAACACAAAAAAAAACATCCTAAGCAAGTTTTTTAACCGCGAACGTCGAGTCTTGTTCCGGCGAGCTTTCCGACGAACTTCTTCCGACGGACTCCCTGCAAGCTCCCAATCTTTGTGATGACTTTAACGAGTAGCCGAGCCTTCTTGGTGATTTCCACGAGCCTCCGACGATTTCTTCGGCGAACTTCCGACACGTTCCCGATTTCTTCTCGGATGGTTCCGGCAGCATCTCCGATGATTCTTCGGTCTCTTAAACGTCCATCGAGCTCGACTCCGGTATCCTTGCTTTATGTTTTCTGGTTATCGTAGTTAATCCTGCACACTTAACTCAATAATATGGATTAGATCAATTAACCCACCAATTGATTATATCATCAAAATCCGAGATTCAACAGAAACATGTTGGGCCGAAGGAAAACACGTTAAAAGATTGGATGTCACGCAGAAGGATCGGTCGACGTATCAACAGAAGGTTTCGGGCCATGGATTCGGGCATCAGGCCAAGAAGAGCGGATATTGCGCCAAGGATATCGGAGTTGCAAAGGTCAACTGGCCGATTGGGCAATAGGCCGTAAGAGAGGATGATGAGCCGAAGAATCGGACGAAGTGTCAATGGACCAATGACATACCGGACGATATGATTTATGCTTATTAATAATCATCTAGATCGAAGTATGTTTTTATATGTGAAGGATTAACTACGATAGCAAGGCATAAAGCAAAATGAAGTCCCAGAGTCAAGAACACGATTTCGTTGGGAGTTTGAGAGTTCGTCGGAAGTCCGGTCGTTCTATCATGGACTTAGTTAGTTTTACCTAAGTTGTGTGGCACCCTTACGTGTCAGTCCGCAAAGGTCAGCCTCCCCAAAAGCTCCCGTAGTCCCTTAGGACCTATAAAAGATAAAATGTGTTAGAGAAAGCGCCTTACTCGAGATTCACAAGCAAATATTTCTGAAAACACTTCATGGACAATGCAAATTATAAACAGACTTTACAAGCTTTGAATGGTTGCACAACAAAGGGTCAAAATGGTCCACTACAAACCGAGTATCTCTCATAAGTGTTCACATGATACAACCTTTATTTACAAGCCTAAGAAGGCCACTAAACCAAACTAAAATAGGGCTATTAAGCCTTCGACCATTCCTCTACATGCTGTACAAAGCATGAATAAACAAAAAGACACGGACATACATAAGTATTACATTAAACATCCTGTTTAGAACTTTATCTGTGACATTCTCCCCCACTTATTCCTTCGATGTCCTCGTCGAAGGCTTTGCTAACATGGTAACTCCTCACCTTTGCTGTGTCTTCAATCTTCTGCTCCAACTGCAATGTGCCTCTTAGCTCCCAACTACTCTTTATTATTGTTTTTGAGTAGTCGAACCTTTGATCTGCTATGCTGCTTCAACTCGCCAATGACTCTAACTCTAGTGTGGGGTTGGCTGAGTTGTGTTGATCCCTGTTGGTTCTTGCGAATCCTCCAGATGAAGGAAAAGACCATCCTTACTATGTGCTAGTCTTTCAAATGCCTCATATTGCTTGAATTGGGTGGATGTTTATTGGAGCTTTAACGAGCATCACCTCGTAAACTTCTGAAGTTTTGGGTCCTTCCTCTACAAAATTTGCCAATCGACTCTTCTTTCACTTAGTTGTCATTTCCAAGTAGATTTGCATCACTTCCGCTTTCGATTGGCATTCTGTTGGGAAATGAAGCGGATAATCTACTCTCAATAGTACTGATCTTCATTGGTGAGGATTTGTCAACTATTATATTCTAATATCTTCGAAGGGTCTTTGAACCTATGCAGAGCTCCTCTACTAGATAGATAAGATAATTAGGGTACTCAGTTTCGCCCATTCTCTTAAAAGTTGAGAAGGCAATGATTACTTGACTTCACTCGCCTCCTCAAGGGTTGTACTCCATGCATCGAGCTGGTTACTGACCTTCGCCTGCTCTTTGCTCACACTTCTCAAGCACTCGAAGTGTTTGTACTCCTTGTATTGAGTTAGCTACTGTGATTCACCTTCTCAATACCATCGAACTTCTCGAATGCAGGAAGTTTTCACCCCAACTTGGAGTAAGTCTCTAATAGTTTTGGTCGTCTCTGGGATTGTACCATCTTCTCCATCAACCCGATCGCCTACTCCACTAAGTAGCAAAGGTACAGCACCACGTACTACCTACTTCGTTCCTTGGTCGTACACTCTTGCATGACCCAAAGTCATTCACTTTCGGTTATCTTAATGAAACGCTCATTGACACCAGTCTTACGAAGTTCCTTGGCCTCTGCCCTTCAGCCTTATCTCAGTGCTTAGAGTTTGTCTCTGCATACTCCACCTTATCGGCCCCTTTCATGACCAAGCGCTCTCCCTCTATGAGAGCAAGGGATCAATGACTTTCACGAAAGTCCCGCCTCTATAGTACCATGGCACTGCCATGCCCATGGCCCTACTATTCGTCGCCTTGCATCTACATCCCTTTTCTTTATGATCAGTAGATATGTCTCTGTGGAACTCCTCTGAGTCCACCTCCATTCTAACTGATGCTTGATTTTGGGTAGCTAAGTCCCTCTGGACTCGTTGTCGCTTCCTCGCCCTTTTTGACCCCCTGTTTCAATACCTCTGTATTCTCCAAGTAGCTCCCTTTGATCGATGGAAAGACAAACTACAACTCTCATGCATAGCCTCTGCTATTACGTTGTAAGGTTTGCACTGATTTTGTTCTTCTTAGCTTCCTTGGTAGCGACGTTCGCTTACTTGACCTTGTCCTCTGACTTGCCAGGCTCCCTTAAGCGAATATAAGCTTTGGAGCAGTCCAACTCTCCAGTTGCTTTGATCATACCTCTACATGATTAAGTCCCTCCCATGGGACTCACTAGTACTTGCATTCGAACTTTTCCCTCGGTGGAACATAGCCCCTATATGCTGATAACCAAGGCTTTCATCCGATATAAAATTCGATACACGCATGGAAGGCCCGCCTCTACGGTACCATGGTGTTCACTCCTTGAATCCATAGCCCTTCTTGTCGTCGTGTTGTTCACCAAAGTGAAGTTTCCAGTAGCTCTTGATCATACCTCTGTATGATATAGTCCCTCACGGGACTATGTCGTGTGTATCGCATTGACACGAACTGTTCCACTATGATCCGCTGCACCATGTCACCTCCTGATGATATCTCTGTTGCATTTTGATCCTTATGGGATGAACTCGAATTGTGATCCGTCCATGTGTGGCCTCTGCCAATACATCGCAGGGTCTCTTCCACCTTCAATTTTGTTCGCTCCTTTGGCAATCAACCTTCATCCACTCGCTCTTGGGTCACACCTAGATGAAGCATTGCTCTAGGATAGTCCGTCGCCTAGTAGCTCTCGAAGTCCATCAACTTCGCTGAAAATAGTGCACCATTATCTAGATCCTGGGCCTCTGCCCCTACCAGCACAATCTCCGCTGCGCACCGCTTCCTTTATGGCAACTTGAATGACACTATGGCATATTCTTCAAGAGTACCCGCCTCTACGTCCTCTTGCCCCATGTCAAGGCCTTCTGAACTCAACTTCGCCTCCGCAAGTTGAGTCGCCTTAGTTCCTCCATCAAATGCTTCTCCAAGATAAGGTGCATGTGCTCAGAAGCTCCCTTCGTCTTTGGGACCATGCAAGATGAGTTCGCTTCATCAGAATGGAGGACCCATGGAATAACATGATCCTGCTCCTGCCCGTGGAATAACATGACCTCTGTCCAAGGAAAGCTCTGTACCTCTGCTCCATGTCCTATCTTCTATGCCGGCTCCCTTCATGCGGCTTGGGTACTTCACCAAGTTATACTCAAGTTTCTTTGCTCCTCATTTTGCATTAAGTTGATGGTGGCCCTCGCACCCACCATTCCATGGGTAAGCCCTCCCTTGAGTCTGATCTCCATATCGACTCCAAGTGTGCCTTCATTTGTGTTACTTTGGGTCACTCCCCCACTTGATCTCGTAATGCATCCACCAATGCATTCTCTCAAGCGAGATCATGCGATAACTCCTCGCCGCTTGCTCGGTCCATTGAGCTTCGTGGAGTTGTTGTTTTTGAGGTACTCCTCCTCAACATGTGTGGTCTATTGTACATGATTCTCCCTCTAGAGAACCGGGATCTATCCCTCCTGGATAACTATCCCGTTGGAGTAACATCTCTCTATGCTTCTTTCTCTCTGAAAGTTTCGGAGACCACCATCCCCTTGGACTACTCTGATTTGCTGAACAAACTGTATATTATTCTGCCTCCTACAAATGCACTTGCTAGATTGTGACTCCACGTCAATACAGCCCCCGCTGTACCACTCAAGGCCTAGCAATATGCTAAACTCGCTGCATACTTCAGCCTCCTACAGATGTATTCTTCACATGCTGAAGAGAAAGTTTCAATGCTCCATGGTGCCGAGTTTCGGTCGTCTTGGGATGGCCACGAACATTCTATCGTCCACATATAAGCCTATGCATAAGTACTGGATTCTTCGAGTTAGCAATTCCTCTCATCTCTGTGAGCTTTGCATAACTCTTTCGGTCACTCAACAACTCATTCCACTTTGCATGGTCTCATCCTTTACCAAGTGCCTTGCTTACCTTGAGCACCATCAAGTATAGTTGTCAACGTCGAGTCGTAGCTTGAACTTAGCTATCCCAACCTTTGTGCGCTACGCATTCTTCCAAGCTTGCTTATTCTCGTGGTGCCACTTGTGCGAAGGGTTAGCCATTCCTCTGAGTGCCAATCTCAGATGGTTGCAACTCCAAGCGACTCCTTTTCCCTATATCTTCATGCTCGTTTTCCCCCAAACGTTTCGCGTGCTGACTGCCCTCAACACAGTCCCGCTAGGTCCCCCATATTTGCACGTCAAGTGTTTCTATAAGTGCTTGTCCTGCTCTAATATCATCTGTTACGGACTTAGCTGGATTTGCCTAAGTCGTGCGGTATCCTTATGTGTCTGTTCGCAAAGGTCAACTTCCCCGAAACCTCCCATGGTCCCTTAGGACCTACAAAAGAGAAAATAAGTTAGAGAAAGCGCCTCACTCGGGATCCATATGCAAACATTTCCGAAAACACTTCATAGACAATATAAATTATAAACAGACTTTACAAGTTCTAAACAGTTGCACAACAAAGGGTCAAAATGGTCTACTACAGACCGAGTATCTCTCACAAGTGTCTACATGACACAACCTTTATTTACAAGCCTAAGAAGGCCACCAAACCCAACTAAAATGGGACTGTTAAGCCTTCGACCATTCCTCTACATGCTGGACATACATAAGTGTTATATTAAACATCCTGTTTAGAACTTTGTTCGTGATAGTTCATCGAAAGTTCTGCTCGAACCAACCAAGAAGTCCAGGAGCTTGCCAAAGAAGCTCGTCAGAACTCACCAAGAAGATCATCGTGAAGTCCAGGAGCTTCCCGGGAGTCCGCCGGAACATTGCTGGGAGTTCGTTGGAAGTTCGTCGGAAGATCACCGAAAGCTCGTTGGAAGAGCAATTGACGTACCAGAACTAGAATGCTTAGAATGTGTCTTAGGAATCGTAGTTAGCACATAATTAGAGTTGGGATTGAGAGGTAATCCCATCAACTCTGTTAGGGGCCAACTAGGCCTGAAGTTGGGCTGATTTGGGCCGGATTCAAGGCCCAACCAGGATGCTAAAAGCCTGGCCGACGGTGGCACCGCTTGGGAGACTGAGTCTCCCAGGTGGTTTATGCAGTGGTACCACCCCTGTCAGGCGATGGTACCACCAGAGCTTGGTCTCCGAGCTCTGTTAGGTGGTGGTACCACCCAGTGTCAGACTGACACTGGCGATGGTACCGCCCAGCACAGGTGGTGGTACCGCCCGTACCTAGGAAACCCGGGATGAGATATTTTTAGACTCCAAGTTTGAATCAACTTAAGGCCTATAAATACCTCTCTTATCCCTAGTTAAGAGACATAAAACTTGAGAGTAAAAATAGAAAAAAAATGTTACTGCAATCTTATGTGAACTCCTCTCAAAAGTTCTAAGTGTTAGAATAGTTTGAGAGAGGAGTAAGTGGGGGTGCAAGGGTTATCTCCTAAACCCGATAAAAGGAGAATTGAGTTGTAAAAGGTGGTTGGTCTTCGCATATTGAAGGAAGACCAATAGTGGATGCCGGTGGCCTCGACGGAAGAGGAATCGACGGAGTGGATGTAGGTCACGACGACCGAACTACTATAAAAATATGGTTTGTGTTTCCTTTGAGCACTTTACTTTTACAGCAAACTACCTCTCCTCTTTACTGTGCTTTTACTACGCCTACACTCGCATATGCTTTTAACATATGAAAGAATTTTTAGAACTGATATTTTTACCGTTGTACTAATTCACCCCCCCTTTAGTGCCGACTCATTCCTAACAGTTAGTAGTTGCAATTCAGGCATGTGACATACCAATATCATTTGAAGAACTCTATGACAAGTTGACTGATTATGAGACTATTTGAAGTGTGAGGACAAGCTGCCTGGATCGACTATCACAGCTCAAGTTAGTTACAAGTATAAGAGGAAGGGCACTCGGTACCCTCCGAACATCTCAAAAGGTTTGGTCAATACATATCTTGATCCTATGTATTCTATGCGAAACCCCCCTTATCCTCCTAATCATAACTTCTCACAAAGTGACAACTCTAATAATCGTCTGTCTTGGCATCTTGCCCCACCAAGCCACCAAAGACGAGTCATCTGCCAGCTGTGTGATAAAATCAAACACTCCACTAAAGTTTGTTGGTCTCGACCCTGCCTCCCTACTCCATCCCACTGGCCTCAAGAAAATCTCATAACTACTCCGACGACTAGCCAGCCTAATTGGATTGTCGACTCTAGCACCTCCCATCACATCACCGCTGATCTTCAGAATTTGTCTCTTCACAACACCTATGGTGGCGATGAACATATCATCATCGGTGATGGTAAAGGACTTCCTATAACTCATACTAGTTCTACAATGTTTACTTCTAATACTGCCACATTTACATTCGATGATGTTTTATGCGCCCCTCATATTAAACACAACCTCATTTCTGTTTCTCAATTTTGCAAACATAACAATACTTAAATTGAATTCTTTCCTGATTCCTTTCTTGGTAAGGACTTAATCACGGGGGAATCCTTAGTCCAGGGCCCGAATAGAGGTAACATTTATGAATGATCGTCAGCTCCATAAATAACCCAATTCACTATTCGTTCTTCCGTTGTGGCACTAGTTGATGTGTGGCATCGTTGTCTTGGTCATCCCTCATCCCTTATTCAGCAGAAATTACTTTTTCATTACTCTCTTCTTATTTTTAAATTGTATAGTTCTATAACGCATTGTGATGCATGTCTTAGTACTAAAAGTCATTGACAACCCTTTGGCTCATCTTCCATTTCTTCTTCTAAATAATTTGAAATTATTTATATAGATGTTTGGGGCCCTGCCCCAATCCCGTCTTTTAATAAATTCAGATTTTATGTCATTTTTGTAGATCACTTCACTAAGTACACATGGTTATATCATCTTCACCATAAATCTGACGTTTCGACTATCTTTCTCACTTTTCGAAAGTTGGTCGAAAACCACTTTCAGTCTACAATCAAAATAGTTTACTCTGATGGTGGCGGTGAATATCAAGCCCTGACGTCCTATCTCTCAGCTTGTGGTATCCAACACCTCAAGTCTCCCTTACATACTCCTCAACTTGTTAGCTCTGCTGAACACAAACATCGACATATAGTAGAAACTGGGCTCACACTTCTCTGTCAGGCCTCCATGCCTTCAAACTTTTGGACAGCGGCCTTTTAAACTATCGTCTACCATATTAATAGCATGCCTACGCCAGTCCTATAATACTAGTCCCCCTTTGACACACTATTTCACAAACTCCCAAATCTTCGTAAACTCAGAGTGTTCGGTTGTCTATGTTATCCATGGTTACATCCTATGCCTCTCATAAGTTAATATCACGATCTAATCCTTGCGTTTTTATAGGTTACTCTCTTGAACATAATGCTTTCTGCTGCTATAATCTCCATACTCACAAAGTTTTTATATCACGTCACGTTAATTTTGTTGAGTCTATCTTACCTTTTCAAAACCATACCTATCCTACCATGCAGACCACTTCATTACCCTTTCCTCACTGGCATATACCTCCGATCCAATCGAACGAGCCTCCCATAACATCGTCCAGTTCCTCCCCTCATGATCCACACTATCCCACTCCTCCAGTTCAGCAATTGCCCATTCCCTCCATTCCTACTCCACTTCTTTCTTCTCAAAATATTGGGGTAATTAGTTTAGAATTACAATCGTTATCTTTACCTCCTTCTCAGCTAAGTGACACTAATGTACCTCCACCTAACTCGGCTTGTGTCAATGACTCTTAACTGCTTATTCCAACAACTCAGCCTCACAATCCTGTAGTCTCCAACCATCCTATGACCACACGTTCTAAGAGTGATTTTCAAATTACGTCAGGTCCTTGACCTACATGCTATCATGGATTCCTCATCCACCACCGTTGAACCTACCACCTTCACTCAAGCCCAAAAATCTCCGCATTGGCGTACCGCTATATGTGAGGAATATAATAATGCCCTTCTCCATAACTCAACATAGGATCTAGTATCCTCTCATCATACACAAAATATCATCGACTGTAAGTGGGTCTTTTGAATTAAGCGAAACCCAGATAGCTCTATAGCCCGATATAAGGCACGCCTCATCGCCAAAGGGTTTCATTAAAGACCTGGAGTTGATTTCACTGAGACATTTAGTCCCGTTGTTAAGCCGACTACAATCTGACTTATCCTGAGTTTGGCCACCACTAAGGGCTGGCAATTACGACAATTGGATGTTAATAATACCTATTTACAGGGGACACTAACCAAAGCTATTTTTATGCACCAACCTCCTGGTTTCACTTATCCTCAACATCCAGGGCATGTTTGCAAACTGCAAAAAGCTATTTATGGACTTCGTTAGGCTCCAAGAGCTTGGTACACAGAACTTGGCTCTTTTCTGACTTCAGTTGGCTTTCTCAACTCCAAATCTGATACCTCATTATTTCTACGACAACACCGTGGTGACACAATATATATTCTGGTATATATGGATAACATCATTATCACAGGCAACAATCCCATAGAAATCCAAGCGTCCATCAAATAGTTGGCAGATTAGTTCTCGCTTAAAGATCTAAGACCCTTGAACTACTTTCTGGGCGTAGAAGCTACATTCACATCTTCCAGTCTCTTTCTCTTACAAAGAAAGTACATTCAAGATTTATTATAAAAAAAAACATGTAGGACGCAAATACGGTTACAACTCCTCTCTCTGCTAGTGGCTCTATCAAATTATATGATGGAAGTCCTGCTACGGAGCCCACTTAATACCAACAAGTCATTGGCTCCTTACAGTACTTAGCTCTGACCCATCCAGACATCTCCTTTGCAATCAACAAATTATCATAGGTTATGCAAAGACCATCTATTATGCACTAGTATGTGGTCAAACGAATCCTGCGATATCTTAAGGGGACCCTCAATCATGGTCTCTTTTTTCATAAACACTCTCTACTTCATCTTCATGCCTTTGCTAATGTTGACTGGGCAGGCAACGTTGATGATCAAATATCCACATCGGGGTATATTGTCTTCTTTGGCGCTAATCCAATTAGTTGGAGTTCTAAGAAACAAAAGACAATCACACGGTCTATAACTAAAGCTGAATACCGTGCCATCGCCACTGCCACTACAGAACTCAATTAGGTCATAAATCTGCTCAAGGAACTCAACATCAGGTCCACTCCTAAAATATATTGTGATAATGTCGGAGCTACCTATTTGTGCGCTAATCCGGTGTTCCACTCTCACATGAAATATATTGCTATCGACTTCCACTTTGTGCAAGATCAGGTTGTCCGTCGTCAACTTCGTGTTTCTCATATACATGAGACTGATCAATTAGTCGACTCACTCACGAAGCCTCTCGCTCATAAACTGTTTGCATTGCATCGATCTAAGATTGATATCCTTGATAGGAGCATCATCTTACGGGGGCATGATAGCAGATAAGATTTTCCTAACTGTATGAGAAAATTCCTCTACTCTGTTGAGGAAAATCCTCCCTCTTAACTTGTATAAATAGGGAGAGAAACTTCAATGCAAACAATCTTCTTCCATAAGCTTCAATGCAAACAAGCTTCTTCCATAATTTGTATCTTCTATCCTTTTTTTTTCAACAATAAAAAGGGGACTAAAATTAATAAAAGTTAGTGGGTTCTATCTCTTTCACACTACAAGTAAGAGAAGCAATATTAACGTTACCAAGTAATTTGCCACTTATAAAAAAACTTTGGATAACAGCAATAAGATCTTTTATTCCAACAAGATTGAAATTAGTAAGTATTAAAGTCATTTGTCCTTGGTGCTTTATTAAGCTTAGAGCTAAAAATAACCTCTCGGGATTCAACTTTTGAGATAAATTTAGAAACTGAGTTGACAAGATGATTAAGATATAGTCTTATAGACAAAAATGAGACCATGTGAAACCTCAATAAGGGGAGGAGCAAGAAGATTATGATAAAAACATATGGCTTAATTACATAAAAAAGTGTCCCACACAAGTTATCCTTTTTTATTAAGGATAGATAAATTATTACTTCTATTTTACCGAGTATGAAGACAATTATGAAAATAAACAACTAGAGTCATCCAAAAAAGCTACAAAGTCTCTAGATTTTTGTTTTAAAGCATATTCTTCTTTATCTAGTAAAGATTGAGATCTAAATATGAGCATTTGATATAAATGGACTCATCAAAAGGATTAACCATAACAGTGTTGAATCTTAGATTTTGATAATGAAATTAATTGATGAATTAATGATATAATCCATGTGCTGAGATAAGTGATGCAGGACTAATTACGATCGTGAAAAAAATAAAACAATTAAAGAAGAATTGAATGTTGGGTCGGAGTCAATGAACGGGCATCGGGCTGGATGAATCGGGGGATACACTGAAGAATCGGTCGATGCAGCGAAAGCTCATCGAAAGTTCATCAGGAGTTCACCGAAAGCTTGCCAGAAGTTCACCAGGAGTTCACCAAAAGCTTGCCGAAAGATCATCGAGAGTCCATTGGAAGTTCACCGAGAGTTCGGTTGAACAATTGACATGCTGGACAACTTAGATTGCTTCTATTGTAATTGTATTAGCCTTAACTATCATAGTTAGGACTTTAATTGAGTTAGTTTTGAGAAAAATCCTACTAACTCAATTAGGGGCCAACTTGGCCTAAAATAGGGCTGAATTGGACCAGTTGTATGGCCCATTCTGCTACTTGGAGTCACGTCAAGCGATGGCACTACTCAAATTGGGAGGTGGAACCGCTTGAGGCTCAACCTCCCAAATAGTCTGGGCGATGGTACTACTAGCAGTTAATGCTACTAAGTAGTTGTATCACTAGAGCACAGTCTCCGAGGCTTTGCAAGCGGTGGTACTGCCTAGACTAGGCAGTGGTACTACCTAATGTCAATCTGCAGGCGATGGTACCGCTCAATAATGATGGTGGTACCACCAGTACCCTAGAAACTGGGGATGAGATACTTTTGGACTCTATTTTTGAAGTCATTGGGGCTTATAAATACCCCTCTTTCCTGCACGAAAAAGTATGAAAATATGAACAAAAGTCTTGATATTTTGGGTTGTAAAAGTGTTAAAAAAATACTAAGTGTCATCCTCCTCGTTCTTTAGCTTTGTGATCATTCTAAGAGAGGTGTGAGGCTTGTAAAGGTTGTCTCCTAAACCTGTGAAAAGGAGAAAGAGTTATAAGAGGGTAGTTGGTTTTCGCCCATTAAAGGAAGACCATTAGTGTATGTCGGTGGTCTCGACGGAAGAGGAATCAAGAGTGGACATAGGTCATGACGACTAAACCACAATAAATTTGGTGTGCACTCTCTTTCTGTTCTTCATTACTATTATTCTCTATTTTAATTACTTATTACATTTACTTTGAGTGATGCACACTTTCGATATCATTTCCAAAACGGGTTTCAGCGAATCAAGCTTTTCCAAATCATTAAAGTTTTTTGAATCGGCATAATTTTTATCGTAAACACTAATTCACCCCCCCTCTTAGTGTCAATTTCGGTCATAATAGTTGGTATCAGAGACATGATTTTTTTCATTTGGTTTAACACCCAAGAGAAATAGCTTTTATCGACAATCAAGAGGGTTTTCTATCACTCGTCCTCCTATGTTCAATAGGACATACTATACATATTGGAAAACTAAAATGAGAATTTTCTTGCCTTCTATGGATTTCGAGTTGTAGAACATTATTGAAAGTGGTTTTGAGAAGTCTTCCAAACCAATGAACAAATGGAATGATTTGGAAAAAAAAACTTTCTCCTTGAATGTTAGAGCGATGAAAGCTTTGTTTTGTGCTCTTGGTAAAAATGAATTTAATCAGGTTTCTATATGTGAAACTACACATGATATTTGGTATATACTCGAAGTCACACACGAAGGTACAAGTAGGGTTAAAGAGTAAAAAATTAATCTTTTTATTCATAGCTATAAGTTGTTTCGTATGAAACCAAGCAAGACCATTGGAAACATGTACACCTGCTTTACGAATGTCGTCAATGGTCTAAAAGCACTTGGTAAAAGTTTTTCTAATTTTGAACTTGTTAACAAGATATTAAGATTTCTTCCAAAAAGTTGGGATCCTGAATTAACGGTAATACAAGAAGCAAATGACCTAAATAAATTTATGCTTGAAGAGCTTATCGGGTCCTTGATGACCTATGAAATTACATATATATCATATGATGAACTTGAGAACAACCATCCAAAGAACATGAATGACATGACACTTAGAACCAAAGAAGGCCACTTGGGTGAAAACTCAAGTGATGATGATGATAATAATAACTTAGCACTCCTTACAAGAAAGTTTAAAAAATTATTTAAAATGAACAAAACAAAACAAGACATTAAGAACAAAAGTGAACTAAAAAAGGATCAAATAATATGCTATGAATGCAAGAAGCCGGGGCACTTCAAAAATAAATGTTCCCAAGTGAAAAAAAAGCTACCAAAGAAAAAAAACGCTCAAAGCTACTTGGGATGACTCAAGTGCATCCGAAGATGAGGAGCCAACTAATAAGAAGAAGTTGCTAACTATATATTAATGGCATTTAGCGATGAGATAGGTGACTCAATCGAAGCTCATTTATCTTTTAATGAATTATTAAGTGATTTTCATGATTTGTTTGATGAATGTAAATTAGTTGGTAAAAAATATAAATTACTAAAAAAATATTATACTTCTCTTTCTAGTGAACTTGAAAAATTAAAAAATGAGTATGATAAATATATGTTAACTCCTTGAGTATTGTACTTAATGTGAAGAATTAGAGTCATTTAAAAAGGAAAATTTGTTACTACAAGAAACATTAGAAAATTTTAAAATAGGTAATAAATCTCTAAACATGATCATTGCTAGTCATGTTCATAGAAAGAAAGAAATTGGCTTTGTGAGTAACACTCAACAAAAGCTAACTATCTTCGTTAAAGGACCTACATTACATGAAAAACATAATTTTTATGGAAAATATGGTCATTTTGCTTACAGATATCAATTTAAAATGTATAATGCATACAAATTAGTTTGGGTTCCTAAATGAACCATAAATCACTCAATAATAGGTAGATCTATTTATGAGGGACCCAAAGTTAAATGAGTACCTAAAAAATAAACTCTCTTTCTTGTAGATGCTTTTATAATCACAAGCTAGGAGCAAGAGATGATACTTTAATAGTGGATACTTAAGGCACATGATCGGAGATCCAACACACTTCTCTAAGCTCACTAGCCAAGACGAATGGTACGTTACCTTCGGAGACAAAAACAAAGGAAAAATTATTGACAAAGAAAATATAAGTTACAAATCAAACCTTTTGATTGAAAATGTTTTATTAGTAGATGGTTTAAAATATAACTTGTTAAGTATTAGTCAATTGTGTGATAAAGGTTATAACATCAAATTTGAATATAATGCTTACATTATAGAAATACCATATATAAATAGATCCTTGATTGCCTTAAGGATCAACAATATCTATACTATTGATCTTGATGAGTTTAGTGATGAAACTTACTTTTCGGTTTTAAGTGATGATGCATGGCTTTGGTATAGAAGATTAGGCCATGCAAGTATGAAACTAATTTCATAAATTACAACTAAAAAACTTGTAAGATGAATGCTTAGCATCAAGTTTATCAAAGACAAAGTTTATAATGCATGTTAACTAGGAAAACAAATAAAAAGTAGTTTCAAATTAAAGAATCAAATAAGCACCTCTATACCACTACAATTGATCCATATGGATTTATGTGGACTAATTGATACAATAAGCCTAGGAGGTAGTAAATATACCTTTGTAATTATTCATGATTATAGTAGATAAACTTATATATACTTTTTGTCACATAAAAGTGATTGATTTAAATATTTTTAAATTTTATAAATTAGTTCAAAATGAAAAGGGTTTTATGATTACTTCTATTTGAAATGATCATGGTAGTGAATTTCAAAATCATGATTTTAAAAACTTTTATGATTTAAATAGGTATAACCACAACTTCTCTACTCTAAGAAACTCTTAACAAACTAGAGTTATTGAGAGAAAAAATAAGAGTTTATAAGATATGATAAGAACCATGCTTAATGAACATAGCCTACCCAAATATTTTTGGGCTGAAGCCGTTAACATGACATGCTATATCATGAATAGGGTTCTCATAAGACCATTATTTTCCAAAACTTTCAATGAATTATGGAATAACAAAAGACTAAATATTTCATATTTTAAAGTTTTTAGTTGTAAATGCTTTGTTTTAAATGAAAAAGATACCTTAGGAAAATTTAATGTAAAATCCGATGAAGGCATTTTTCTTGATTATTCCTCTATGTCTAAAGTTTTTCGTGTCTTTAATAAAAGAACTTTGGTTATAGAGGAATCTATTTATGTTATTTTTAATGAGCTTTTCAAATTTAAGAAAAATAATTTTGATGATGATTTTAATTTTGATGCTTTAAATTTGAATGAAAACTCTCCTCTCCCAAGCAACTTGGATGCATCTTCTTCCAAAGAATCCTTACCTAAGGATTAGAAGTATATAGATACTCATCCTAAGGAGCTAATCATTAGAGATACATCAAAAGATGTTCAAACTCGCTTTTCATTTAAGAATTTTTATGCTAATATAGTCTTCTTATCTCAAATTGAACCAAAATGCATTGACAAAGCTTTAAAAGATGATTTATGGGTTATTGCAATGCAAGAGGAATTAAATCAATTTGAGAGAAATGATGTGTGGAAGCTTGTTCCTAGACCTAGTGACTATTTAGTAATTGGTATTAAATGAGTCTTTAGAAATAAGCAAGATGAACTTAATATCATAGTTAGAAACAAGACTAGATTAGTGGCCAAAGGTTTTAACTAAAAAGAAATTATCGATTATGAAGAAACCTTCGCTTTTGTGGCTAGACTTGAAGTCATAAGGATTTTCTTTGGCTATGCTAGTTATAATAATTTTAAGTTATTTCAAATGGATGTTAAAAGTACTTTTCTTAATAGCTTTATTTCCGAAGAAGTTTATATTGAACAACCACCTAGGTTTAAGAATGTCATTTTTTCTAATCATGTTTTTAAGTTATCTAAGGCTTTCTATGGTTTGAAACAAGCCCCATGGGCTTGGTGTGAGAGACTTAGTTCTTTTCTAATTAAGAATTATTTTTTAAAAGATAAAATTGATACCATATTATTTATTAAATATTTTAAAAATAATTTTTTTTTATTTTAAATTTATATTATTAATATTATTTTTGGTTCTACGAATGAGTCTTTATATGAATATTTTGCCAAAAGTATGAGCTAAGAATTCGAAATGAGTTTAATGGGTGAATTAACTTTTTTCTTATAATTACAAATTGAGCAATTAAGTGATGAAAATTTTGTTAGTTAAATTAAATATGCTGTAGATCTATTAAAACGATTCAATATGGATAGTTCTAAGGCTATTAGCACACCAATGAGCACTTCCACAATGTTAGATATGGACCATGATGGAGAAAATTTTGATCAAAAGGCTTATAGGGGCATGAAAGGTAGTTTACTATATCTCATCGCATCTAGATTAAACATTATGTTTAGTGTAAGAATTCTGCTAGATTTCAATTTAATCCCAAGCAATCTCACTTTAAAGTTGTTAAAATGATTTTTAGATACCTAAAAGGAATTCCTAATTTAGGATTATAATATCTAAAATCTAAAATCTTTGAACTAATTGCTATGCCGATGCAGATTTTGCTGGATATATAGTAGATAGAAAAAGCACATCAGAAACATGTCAACTCTTAGGTCATGCACTTATCTCTTAGTCTTCCAAAAAACAAAACTTTGTTGCATTATCTACAACCGAAGTTGAGTATATAGCAGTAGGTGCATGTTGTACTCAAGTTATATGGATGAAAAATATATTAGAAGAATATGAAATTCACTTAAAAAATATACTTATAAAATGTGATAATACTAGTGCAATATGTTTAACAAAAAATCTCATTCAACACTCTAGAACTAAATATATTGATATTAGGTATCATTTTATTAGAGATCATGTTAATAACCATGATATATCTTTAGAATTTATTAATATAAAACATCAATTAGTTGATATTTTTATAAAACCTTTAAATAAGGAACAATTTGATTTTATTAGAAGAAAATTGGGCATGTTAAATCTTTCAAATGCATCAGTTCCTCTTATATATATTTTTGGATTTCTCAGTTCTTTTTCGAAATTGAGTTTTCTTTTTATCAAGATCATTTCCTATCACCTTCTTGAAGTTTTATTCATGGATTTTTGATCCTTCGATGATCTTTTCCTATGAATTCTTCCTCTCTCTACTCATGAAAGAAGAGTTTTTTATTCATGAACTTTTATGCGATGATCATTTCCTATGAATCCTTCTTCCTTCTATTTACAAGAATAGAGATTTGATTCATGAATTTTTAATATGCACATTTTAATCTTTTATGTGATGAATTCTTTCTCTTTACGAAAATAGAAGTTTGATTCATGAACTTTCGGTTGATTTTTCTTGTGATGAATGAATTCCTCCCTTCTTCTTCTTCCTATTTTTATGACAAAAGGAAGAAAGAAAATTATTAGCATCTCAAGAAAAGTAAAAATGCTAGCTTGCACATCTCAAGAAAAATCAAAAAGTGCTTGCACATCTAAAGAGAAGTGCTAGCTTGCCCATTTCACAAATTTTGCTAAACATTTAAAGTGGTTATCTTGCAAAGTTTTTGTTTAACTTCTCATTTCACAACTTTTCACTTCTCATTTCATTGATGTAAAACTTACTTGAATAGTTTAAAATACTTGTTGAATGATTCTCCTTTTTGTTGATGACAAAGGGGGAGAAATAATGAATGTTTGGAATCATAATGTTGTATTTGGTATCATGCATAAAGTGATATATGATTAAAAAATACTTTAGTATCATGTTTTCTATGCCCAAAATGATTAAAAATATGAATGCTTTGATATCATGTATGTTATGCCCAAAATGATTGAAAATATGAATACTTTGGTATCATGAATGTTATGCTCAAAATTATGTTAATTTTGGTATCATACATGAAGTGATGAATACTTTAGTATCATGTAGGTTATGTCCAAAGTGATGTTGATTTGCTATGAAGTGATAAAATTATGCATGTTATACTTTGATGACTTGAAACTATGATGATACATAATGTATGAAATTTTGATATATTGTATTCAAAGGTTGTGATTTCATTTGAATTCAAGTTTGCCTTATCTCAATATGGTTAACTCTGTCATCGATTGATTGTCATCATAAAAAAGTGAGAGATTGTTAAATCTCATATTTTGATGATGAAATCAATTGATGAATTAATGATCTAATCCATGTACTAAGATAAGTGATGTATGACTAACAACGATCGTGAAAAAAATAATAATTAAAGAATAATCGAATGTTGGGCTGGAGTCAATGAACGGGCATCAGACTGGATGAATCGGGGGATACACCAAAGGATCGATCGATGTAGCGAAAGCTCATCGGAAGTTCGCCAGGAGTTCATCGAAAGCTCACCAGGAGTTCACCGAAAGCTCATCAAAAGATTGCCGAAAGTCCATCGGAAGTTCACCGAGAGTTTGGTTGAACTTAAATTGCACTTAACGGTCTAATGTATTTTTATGGATGAAAAGTCCATATGGATGAAAAATAAGTTATCCTGCAGATAATAATACACTCATCATAACCTTAAAAGTCAAACTTAATCTTGTTTACCTTCGATATGAGAGTAATCAGGATATTTCACTTAAAGATCTTATAGGTTAGCCCCTAATCTTTTCATAGGAGTAAAAAATTATATTCAAGTTATCTAGAACAATCAACGGTCTAAGAAAAGACATCAAAAATTCAATAAGATTCACCCATTATCTACGTCTATTTGCATCAATATAAAATTCATACATAATCAAAAAATTAAAAGATTTATCCAAATATTTGAAATATAATGTGTCAGAAATAATTTGATCAGTCAAAAAGTGAAGTAGAATAGTTTTCATAAACATCAAATGCAAGCATAAGTACTAGCATATATAAATATATCAATCTTTAGAAATATGAGAGGTTACAAAATGAAGAAACAATCTAATAATAAGTGTAAAAAAACCTTACAATAACCGATTTAAAAGGGGCATTGAGGTCCCAAATAATCCATATATCAATAGTAATCATGAAGGAAAAGTGGAAGAGCCCAACCTATTAGTATCTACAAGCCTATTAGAAGCTTGTTGTCTTTCAATACTCAATTGTAAATTGGCAAAAACAGAAATATGAAACTCATCCTCCACCATCTCATTGGCATTATCCTTGTTATCCTTTTCTGAAATATCAAATTATTAGAGTGAGGTACAAATATGGGATTTTTTATGTAATCGTATGGACTGATTAGATAAATCATCTTAAGCAATCACATTTTCTATGCAAGATTGTGTGGATCTAAGCAAAGACTCCCCATTTACTATTCACTATACATGATATTTGAAAGACAAAATAATGACATTAAAAATAGAGTTAGTCACAAGATTAGTAAGGGAATCAAAAGTCATGTTAGACACAGAAGGAGCAATATCCTCAACCTTTAAGAGAACACTTTTTGTAGGCTTTTAAGAACTCAGTTAGTTGATGATGTATGGAGCAATTCCAAGTTCTATGACAAAAAATATAATAATGCAAGCATCTCACTAGCTTCGAGTCATACTTAAACGTAATGACATAGTCTTTGATTTCATTAAATGCAATGTAAAGAACATTAGGGAGTTCTATAGAAGTAGATATCTCAATGCAAATCTTTGCAAAATTAACACTCTTTTTATATTAGTCATGATCCATAAATAGAGGCTATCAAGTATGGCTAGCAATAGAACTCATAAACTTATTTGTTCACATAAATAAAGATTATAAATTTTATTTAAATAGAAATAATAGAGAAGTTGAATTTTTTTTAAACTGAAAGTCAAGATCCGAAGGACAAAATATAGAGTTAGTTTTAACTATACTATGAACTAGATTCTAATACACTAGTTGAATCATCACTATCCCCAATGTTAAGAGATAGTGCTTGTCATAGATGCCCTATAAGTCAATTATGTGAGTAATAACACATGTGACATGATAGTATTCTTTTTACATATTAAATTATTATTTTTACTTATTATATTATTATTTTATCACTTTATATTATTTGTTATATATATATATATATACATATATATATATATACATATATATATATACATAAATATATATATATAAATATATATATATATATATACATAAATATATATATATATATAAATATATATATATATATACATAAATATATATATATATGTATATATATACATATATGTATATATATATATATGTATATATATACATATATATATATATATATATATGTATGTATGTATGTATGTATATATATAAATGTATGAATATATATATATAAATATATACATATAAGTGTATGTATGTATATATCTATGTATGTATAAACATATATATATATATATATATATATATATATATATATATATATATATATATATATATGTATATATATATATGTATATATATATGTGTGTGTGTGTGTATATGTATATATGTATATATATATGTATATATATATACATATATGTATATGTATATATGTATATGTATTTGTATATATGTATATACATATATATATGTATATACATATATATATATATATATATATATATATATATATATATATATATATATATATATATATATGTGTGTGTGTGTGTATATATATATGTATATATATATATATATATATATATATTTTATATATGTATATATATAAATTGATATATATGTATATATATATATATATGTATATATACATATATACATATATGTATATATATATATATATATGTATATATACATATATACATATATGTATATATACATATATACATATTTGTATATATACATATATACATATATGTATATATACATATATACATATATGTATATATACATATATACATATATGTATATATACATATATACATATATGTATATGTATATTTGTATATATATATATATATATGTATATTTATATTTGTATATATATATATTTATATACATATTTATACATGTATATATATGTATATATATATATATACATATATATACATATATATATGTATATATATATATGTATATATATATGTATATTTATATATATACATATATATATACATATATATATACATATATATATATATATGTATATGTACATATATATATTCATATATATGTACATATACATATATATATATATATACAAATACATATATATACTTATACATATATATATACACATATATTTGTATATATATGTATATATATACATATATATATTGCGATGTCCATAGATTTGTGCAATAGGAATCGGATAATGATGAGATCACAATAATGAGATTGATTTATTTTTAAACACAGACCCTAAATAATCTTTGTCATAGGTTACTCAAGAGGGATATCAAGATAACCAAACAGACTAGTATACTGTATACCCGTGAAAGAGGCAGTTATTCTCATGGCTGTTCGTGTGAGTACACCAATTATACAGTGCAAGTGCTCATTGGAGAATGAGTTCATTGATTGATCTACTCACGGAATGCTGAATATGCTAGTCATAGGTGCTATGTGTTGAATCTCGGATTTTGATGATGAAGTCAATTGTCATTTATTATCTAATCTTTGTGTTGAGATAAGTGTGCAGGATTAACTACGATGAAAGTTAGACAAGCAGCAGGAGTTGCGCCGGAGTCAAGTTCATGATCATGTTGGGAGTTCGAGAGTTCGACGGAAGTTCGGACGGTCGTCGGAGGTTCTGCGAGAACAGATCCGAGAAGTCCAGAAGTTTGCCAAGCGAAGCTCGTCGGAACTCGCCAAGTGGATCGTCGCAAAGTCCAGGAGTTTGCCGGAAGTCCGCAGGAGCATCACCGAGGGTTCATCGGATGATCGACGGAAGTTCGCCGGAAACACGCCGGAAGAAGCGATTGACGCACCGAAGCAAAGCTGCAGAAATTGTCTTAGATTTAATCGTAGTTAGCACGTTGATTAAGTTGGAAAATGGGAGGTGATCCCATTGGCTTAATCTTGGGGCAATTGGGCCTCTGAAAGACTGAAATTGGGCCGAATGGAGCTAACCATTCGGACCCTGATTGCACCAGGAGGTGCAACCGCCCAGGCCAGGAGGTGGCACCGCCTGGGCTAAGTCTCCCAGCGAGACTGGGCGGTGCAACCTCCCCAGCCAGGAGGTGGCACCGCCTGAGCTCAGTCTTCGAGCAAGACTGGGCGGTGCAACCTCCCTGACAGAGAGGTGGCACCGCCTGAGCTCGGTCTTCGAGCTCTGGCAGAGAGGTGCAACCGCCTCAATCAAGAGGTGGCACCGCCTGGGGCTCAGTCTCCGAGCCAGACTCAAGCGGTGCAACCGCCCCTGACAGAGAGGTGCAACCGCCTGGGCTCAGTCTTCGAGCTCTGCCAGGCGGTGCAACCTCTCCAGTCAGGAGGTGCAACCGCCTGATCTCGGAATTCCGGGATTTGATCGTTTTGAGCTCAAAATTTGAATTGGGTTGGGGCCTATAAATACCCCACCCATTCAGCACTGAAAAGATACAGACCTACACCGAAATCTTGATCTTTTCTGTGATTCTAAGAGCTCAAAAGTGTTGTAAAGCCTTTAAGTCTCCTTCTGTTCTTCAAGTTTTAAGTTGTAAAGTGAGGAGAGAAAGGTCTGTAAAGGTTGTCTCCTGAGCCTGTCAAAAGGAGAGAAACTGTAAAAGGGCAGTTGGCCTTCGCCTATTGAAGGAAGGCCTCTAGTTGACGTCGGTGACCTCGTCGGTGGAGGAAGCCAAAAGTGGAGTAGGTCAAGACTGACCGAACCACTCTAAATCTCTGGTTTGCGTTTATTTTGAGCACTTTATCATTACTGCAAACCTCCTTCATAACTACTGCTCTCTGCGCTTTTACGAACAAGTTCTAAGTGCTGTTCTTTCCGAATCTGCATTCAAACGTAAATCGGTATTTTCGTACATTACAGTTTACGTTTACGTTTTGATTCTGCAAAACTGTCTTCTGCGCCTTCACGAACAAGTTTCTAAGTGCTGATCTGTCCGAATCTGATTTCAGACGTAAACCAGTGTTTTCATACGATATTTACATTGCAGTTTACGTTTACGCCTTGATTATGCAAAATTGTCTTCTGCGCTTTTACGAACGAGTTTCTAAGTTCAGATCCCTTTGAAACTGCGTCTAGACGTAAAATTACGTTTAGACGTAAAACTGCCCAAACTGTGTTTAGACGTTTTAGACGTAAACTGAGTTTAGACGTAAATCTGTGTTTAGACGTAAATCTGCGTTTAGACGTAAATCTGCGTTTAGACGTAAAACTGCGTTTAGACGCAAACTACGTTTAAACGTAAAACTGCGTTTTAGACGTAAACTGAGTTTAGACGTAAATCTGCGTTTAGATGTAAATCTGCGTTTAGACGTAAAACTGCGTTTAGACGCAAACTGCATTTAAACGTAAATTGTGTTTAGACGTAAACTGCGTTTAGAAGTAAAACTGCGCTTAATCTTAAGTAATCTTAAAATCGGCTTTTACATCGAAATCGTTTTTATCAAACGAACGCAGCTTTCATTTTTAATCGCTGAAAGATTTCCGCTGCACTAATTCACCCCCCCCCCCCTCTTAGTGCTCTCGATCCTAACAATTGGTATCAGAGCGAGGTTAACTCTCTAACGGATTAAAACCCAAGAGAAATGGCATACGCCAGAAACCAAGAGGGGCATTCTATTACGCGTCCACCCATGTTCAATGGGACGGACTACACCTACTGGAAGACCCGAATGAGGATCTTTCTTATTTCTATGGATTTTGAATTGTGGAATCTTGTCGAAAACGGATTTTCGAAGTCTTCTCTTCCAATGATCGATTGGAATGATTTGGAGAAGAAGGCTTTCGCTCTTAATGCAAAGGCTATGAATGCCTTGTTTTGTGCACTTGATAAAAACGAGTTTAATCGTGTTTCAACTTGTGAAACTGCATTTGATATTTGGCACACACTCGAAGTGACCCATGAAGGCACAAGTAGAGTAAAAGAGTCAAAAATCAATTTGCTGTTACATTCTTTCGAACTTTTCCGGATGAAACCGAGTGAAACCATTGGCGACATGTTTACCCGTTTCACGGATGTCGTCAACGGTCTAAAAGGACTCGGAAAGAGCTTTTCGGATTTTGAGCTTGTTAATAAGATACTAAGATCCCTTCCTAAAAGTTGGGATCCTAAAGTCACGGCTATTCAAGAGGCAAAAGATCTACGAAATTTCCCTCTTGAAGAATTAATCGGGTCATTAATGACCTACGAAATGACTTGTAAAGCTCATGAAGAGCAAGAAGACATCCTTCCAAAGAATAGGAAGGATATGGCACTCAAAACTTCTGAAGATCACTTGAGAGAAAACTCAAGTGATGAGGACTGTGACGATAACTTGGCACTTCTAACTAGAAAATTTAAAAAATTCATTAAAAGAAACAAGTTTAAGAATGATACTAAAAATAAACTTGAACCCAAGAAGGATCAAGTTATTTGCTATGAGTGCAAAAAACCGGGACACTACAAGAGTGATTGTCCCCAAGCCAAAAAGAGAACAACAAAGAAGAAGGCGCTCAAAGCAACATGGGATGATTCGAGCGCATCTGAGGAAGAGGAGTCCAACACCGAGCAAGTTGCTCATTACGCCTTAATGGCTATCGGAGAGGAGGTAACGAATTCATTAAATGCTGATTTATCTTTCGATGAATTATTAAATGCTTTCAATGACTTATTTGACGAATGCAAGAGTATCAGTAGAAAATATAAATTGCTGAAAAAGGTGCATAATAGTCTTACTTGTGAGTTTGACAAGTTAAAAGTTGAACATCATGATAGTTTAAATTCATGTATCAAATGTCATGATTTAGAAACTTTCCAAAAAGAAAACCTGCTACTCAAGGACACCTTGAAGAAATTCGAGGTTGGTAGCAAGTCATTGAACATGATCCTTGCAAACAAGGGTCACGTTCCAAAAAGAGGTGGAATTGGATTTGTGAGAAGTCCTCACCTAAATCCAACCACTTTTATAAAAGGCTCCATCTTACATGTTCAACACCAAGCAAAATGTAACTTCTGTTGTAAATTTGGACACAAGACACATAGTTGTCCATTCAAGAAAATATGTCCAAACAAATTAATTTGGGTTCCTAAAGGAACCATGACAAATTCTATGCAACATGATAGGAAATGTAGATCTATTTGTGAGACACCCAAAAGCAAATGGGTACCTAAAAATCATCCCTTCCTATAAAACCATTAAAATTTTAGGCTGGAGCAAGAAATAATATTCTGCTCCTTGATTCTCGATAGTCATAAACCAAGAGTCAAAAAGGAACTCGCAACACTAAAGTAACAAGTGGAAGTTATGAAATCACAAATGCGATTGGGATACAACCTTATTAGAAACATATGATTCCCAAATCCCCTTGATCTTCAAACTCGTCAACTCTATCATCTACAAATTAATTCTTGTATCATGAAGAAACTAAATATGTCATGATCTTAAAAGGGATACCAAACAAACTATCAACATACGTACGACATACGCACGTTAAAAGATCTATCTTACAAGAGCTTCTTCCTTAAATAAAAACTCATACGAAATCACGTAAGAAAAGTTAATTGCTCTAAAATGAAAAACTCTCCTCAAGGCAAAGGCTCCCTGATCAAATCACATTAGGTGCTCACTAGCTGCAAGCGGTGGCACCTCTCCAGCTAGCGGTGGCACCTCCAGCTACCACGGGTTGCCAGCGGTTGCACCGCTCCAGCCAGAGGTGCAACCGCCCGCAACTCTACCGTTTTAAACCCACGCTAGGGCCGGCGGAAGAACCGACCCCAACTCACTCCCATTTCCTCCTCTACTCTTCCAAGCCTCCTCCATTCTCATTTCACTCCTCTAAGCCTTCCAAATACCTCCCATTTCGGAGCAAAACATCAAGAATCCTTCCTTCTCTTGAAGATTTCACAAAGGTACTCTCTAAGAAGCCCTTAAATTCTGTTTTGTTCTTCATTTACTCTTGCTTATCATCATCCCTCTAAACAGCAGTAGTTATGGGATCTAGAAGATCCTCAAGGGACAAGGGAAAGAGGAGATTAGTAGAAGAGTTTGATTTAACCCTTTTCGATTCAAAAAACCATGCTGAAAAATTTTCCTCTTTCGAACTTAGAAGTATCAATAAGGGAAAATACGTAGATCTAAATAAACTAAGAGACTTAGAGACTATCCAATGGTTTGCAAACCTAGATCTACTTCCAATCTTGCAGATTAACGAACCCATCTATCCTAGGCTAGTTAGATTATTTTACAATAACATACAAATAGATGATGAAGAAAGGATGTCCACCTATCTTTTAGGACAACACATCTCAATCACTGATAGGTTCATTTGTGATATGATAAGCATTCCCATAAAAAGCATAGGACTTTACTTTAGAGGATCATGGGATGATGAAAGTATTGGAACATCCTATGTTGAAGCCTTAGGAACAATCTTTGCCAATCCAAACATAGCATTGGTTCCTAAAAGTTGTGAACATCTACTGCCTTTGAACACTAAGATACTTCATCATATCATGACTAGTATAATTCTTCCTAAACAATACCATCATGATGAAGTAAGTCAATTAGAATTAGGAACTATGTACTTAATCATGAAGGGACATGACATCTGTCTTGGTTATCTTATCAAACAAAACATGTTAGAATTATCTAAGAAAGATATGATGCTCCCATATGGTGGTATAATCACAAGAATAATAAAAGCTTACGACATTCTAATACCACCAGAAGAAGAAGTAATGAAAGCAGATAGATTCAGCATAATAAACAAAAATCTACTTCACCGACTAAGATGTTATTATAGAAACGGTAACTGGGTTAGAATCCCTAGAAGGACTGATCACCCTCAACCAGAACCAGAACCGGAAACACCAGTATTTAGGGGTACCCAATCTCCTCCGACCCTTCCCTTTGAGGAAACACATCCAGTTGAGCAAACTCATACATCCATCGAAGAAATTGGGATTCGAATGGATCGATTCGAACAGAGACAAGAACGGATTGAACAACGACAAGATCAAATCCTATCTGAGCTGCAGCAAATTCATAGTCAATTTGACTCCTTGTTTAGGCACTTTAATTTTCCACCTCATCAATGAACTTATTGAACACCTGTTGTTGTTGTAAACTTCTTATGTTACTCACTTCTGATGTACTGGCTGTAAACATCTATCTTGCGCCTTGTGGTAAAAGTTATCTCAGATTTTTATGGTATCATTACTGGTTGGTATGTGATGTGTCCAAATTAAGAATGTTGTGCTTTGAAACTAAAAGTTTTGAAAACCTTGTGGCTTGATTTCATTCAAAGAAAATTAGGAATGTTGATGTGTCCGAATAGATAAACTTGCTAAAATTATTTTTCGGACTATATTGAATTATCAAATCACTTGATTGCCATGTTTCTATGTGAAAATCTGCAACAAAATCTTGTCCGAATGCATCTTATTTATTCGAATGCTATAAAACAGATTTTCTCGTACACTTTCATGAATAAATTTGATGAAGTGATGTGTATGTATTTAAAGCAATCTATGTAAAATTCCTCTATAAGCTTGCTAATATTATTTTCCTGGTATCATAATTACTATGCTTTTTGTTGATGACAAAGGGGGAGAAATATATGAATTGATAAACACTGCTATGATTATGCCATCCTTGCATCACCAAGAGATATATGAACATGTGCTAAAGTTTGCATTATGCCCTGAGTTGATATCTTATCATGTGAAGAAAATGCAAAACTTGCTAGAATATTTCAAATGTGTGCATCATGTAATAGTGCTTCACAGCTTTATATAATAATGTTCAAACTACATGATGAATAGTTACAAACACAATCATACAAACTTGATGATGTATGTCAAGCCTTGACATCATCTTTGAAGAGATACATCATGAGTATCATGATGGGAGTATTGATAAGTTTAATTGATCTAACTTATCAATACGTCACTTGAATTCTTGGGTCTTGAATTCAAGGTTGACTTATCTCAACTATGGCATATAGACAGGGGGAGTTAAGGATAACTCCATTATCAATTGATTGTCATCATCAAAAAGGGGGAGATTGTTGAATCTCGGATTTTGATGATGAAGTCAATTGTCATTTATTGTCTAATCTATGTGTTGAGATAAGTGTGCAGGATTAACTACGATGAAAGTTAGACAAGCAGCAGGAGTTGCGCCGGAGTCAAGTTCATGATCACGTTGGGAGTTCGAGAGTTCGACGGAAGTTCGGACGGTCGTCGGAGGTTCTGCGAGAACAGATCCGAGAAGTCCAGAAGCTTGCCAAGCGAAGCTCGTCGGAACTCGCCAAGTGGATCGTCGCAAAGTCCAGGAGTTTGCCGGAAGTCCGCAGGAGCATCACCGAGGGTTCATCGGATGATCGACGGAAGTTCGCCGGAAACTCGTCGGAAGAAGCAATTGACGCACCGAAGCAAAGCTGCAGAAATTGTCTTAGATTTAATCGTAGTTAGCACGTTGATTAAGTTGGAAAATGGTAGGTGATCCCATTGGCTTAATCTTGGGGCAATTGGGCCCCTGAAAGACTGAAATTGGGCCGAATGGAGCTAACCATTCGGACCCTGATTGCACCAGGAGGTGCAACCGCCCAGGCCAGGAGGTGGCACCGCCTGGGCTAAGTCTCCCAGCGAGACTGGGCAGTGCAACCTCCCCAGCCAGGAGGTGGCACCGCCTGAGCTCAGTCTTCGAGCAAGACTGGGCGGTGCAACCTCCCTGACAGAGAGGTGGCACCGCCTGAGCTCGGTCTTCGAGCTCTGGCAGAGAGGTGCAACCGCCTCAGTCAAGAGGTGGCACCGCCTGGGGCTCAGTCTCCGAGCCAGACTCAGGCGGTGCAACTGCCCCTGACAGAGAGGTGCAACCGCCTGGGCTCAGTCTTCGAGCTCTGCCAGGCGGTGCAACCTCTCCAGTCAAGAGGTGCAACCGCCTGATCCCGGAATTCCGAGATTTGATCGTTTTGAGCTCAAAATTTGAATTGGGTTGGGGCCTATAAATACCCCACCCATTCAGCACTGAAAAGATACAAACCTACACCGAAATCTTGATCTTTTCTGTGATTCTAAGAGCTCAAAAGTGTTGTAAAGCCTTTAAGTCTCCTCCTTCTGTTCTTCAAGTTTTAAGTTGTAAAGTGAGGAGAGAAAGGTCTGTAAAGGTTGTCTCCTGAGCCTGTCAAAAGGAGAGAAACTGTAAAAGGGCAGTTGGCCTTCGCCTATTGAAGGAAGGCCTCTAGTTGACGTCGGTGATCTCATCGGTGGAGGAAGCCAAAAGTGGAGTAGGTCAAGACTGACCGAACCACTCTAAATCTCTGGTTTGCGTTTATTTTGAGCACTTTATCATTACTGCAAACCTCCTTCATAACTATTGCTCTCTGCGCTTTTACGAACAAGTTCTAAGTGCTGTTCTTTCCGAATCTGCATTCAGACGTAAATCGGTGTTTTCGTACATTACAGTTTACGTTTACGTTTTGATTCTGCAAAACTGTCTTCTGCGCCTTCACGAACAAGCTTCTAAGTGATGATCTGTCCGAATCTGATTTCAGACGTAAACCAGTGTTTTCATACGATATTTACATTACAGTTTACGTTTACGCCTTGATTCTGCAAAACTGTCTTCTGCGCTTTTACAAACGAGTTTCTAAGTTCAGATCCCTTTGAAACTGCGTCTAGACGTAAAATTACGTTTAGACGTAAAACTGCCCAAACTGTGTTTAGACGTTTTAGACGTAAACTGAGTTTAGACGTAAATCTGCGTTTAGACGTAAATCTGCGTTTAGACGTAAATCTGCGTTTAGACGTAAATCTGCGTTTAGACGTAAAACTGCGTTTAGACGCAAACTACGTTTAAAAGTAAAACTACGTTTTAGACGTAAACTGAGTTTAGACGTAAATCTGCGTTTAGACGTAAATCTGCGTTTAGACGTAAATCTGCGTTTAGACGTAAAACTGCGTTTAGACGCAAACTGCATTTAAAAATAAATTGTGTTTAGACGTAAACTGCGTTTAGAAGTAAAACTGCGCTTAATCTTAAGTAATCTTAAAATCGGCTTTTACATCGAAATCGTTTTTATCGAACGAACGCAGCTTTCATTTTTAATCGCTGAAAAATTTCCGCTGCACTAATTCACCCCCCCCCCCCCCCCCCCCCCCTCTTAGTGCTCTCGATCCTAACACTATGCAAGCCAATCATGTGAGTGATGGCACGTGTGACATGAGACGCATGTGTAATGGCCACTACACCGTAGTTTCAAAATGATACAAGTGAATCCAATCCTTTGGACCTATTTGTCCTTAGTTATCGTATACCTATAATCCCCCATCCATCTAATATCCTAAAAATCGTATACTGAGAATGGTGTTGTCAGACCCATACAATTTATGCTCAAGTCTCCCTCGAATCGGATTCTCTCGGTGAACTCTTTTTCTCTCAATCCGAATAACTCTAGCTAGGGATTTATTTGAGTAAAAACAAATGGGATATTCCTCTCATGATACCAAGAGTGAATGATCCACTATCGACACTCAATACTCCTTATAAGGTTGGCTGCCACTCTAGATATCCGATTGTGTTAGATCTAGAGCTTCTAGGCCAATAAGTTTGATATCAAAGAGTGAAGTACTCATACAGGATATCCTTGGTGTCTCAAGTCTAAAGACTAGATACACCACTAGGATAACAAAATCATTGCCT